>NW_015639297.1:30538-34386 GCF_001515625.1 Sinocyclocheilus rhinocerous
GCCAGGCCTCGGGCCTTGACTTTCCATTCACCAAAGATCCTAGGATCTCAGCTGATGCCTCTCTTAGGTCTTTTTCACTTCCACTGGGAAGAAACTCCCAATCACCATCGAGTCAGAACATCTTTGGAATTCATCACTCTTCAACCCCGGAAGAAAGTGATCGCGACTCCTACACCACCGAACCTCCGAACCATCAAGACTTTCATCCGAGACTGCATCCGTAAACTCATTCCAGGCCAAGGCAAAGCAAGTATCGTACATTTAACTAAACGAAACAGAGGTTTAGGCCCAATCCCAATTCTATTTTATACCCCTACCCCTCCGCCTACCCCTTCCCCCTTGAAACAGAAGGATACACTTGAAAATATTCCCCTAAGAATTGGGACACCACTACTATGCTGTCACACGTCATCATACGTCGTCTAGCTCCTACAATACACACACCTATGCTGGTGAGCATTAGAGCCTTTAATTATCGTTCTATATTAATGCGCTGCTTACTGACACACACACACACACACATATATATATTTTCCAGCAACAAGAGGATAAAATCGCTGTTTTTGAAGTAAACTCACTCTAAAAAGAGAAACGCACCGGCGCGCATACACGCAACTTTCATCTCTCTCTCTCTGTCGCTCTCTCTCGCTCTCCAATAGGGTTGGGTACCGAAACCCGGTTACCAATATGGCACCGGTACCTATGTAACCGGTATGTACTAGAACCGAATCCGAACGCAGATTTCGTTGCCAAGCCTGAGCGATCGATTTAAATATTTGTCCTCTGGTTCTCCAAAACGGACGTAAGAAACATCATCTTACCGCACGTGAAAAATAATTTCCCGACTGAGAAAATGCACGTGAACTCAAGTCGGAAAGCTCCAATAATACAAATCCAACACATCTTGTAGTTATGAGAGTGTCCATGCAACTCGGGAATTCGAGGAGCGCGTGAATGCAGTAACTTGCTCTGATGGCAGCAGGTAGCCTTCCGTTAATTCCGTTAACTATGCTTAAAATTAAAATGCCTAAACTTCCCTTTTATTCACATTTCTAAACCTGTTGTCCAACAAAAGAGAACATTATAACCTTTTTACTCCACAACACCAGTCAAATGCTTCCTTTTGTGATCTGATGTGTTTCACAGGAGGATGCATAACATACATAAACATTCAGAAATGCCAATACTGGGATTCTGTGGGTTTTATGAAAGTACATTTAAGATCTTTTAAAGATCAAGTAAGTAATAAATTGAAGGAGACAGTTCATCAGAATGTTCTCTAAATGTCTAAGAAGCACACACTGAGTTCTATTAGCATCACTTCAAAGTTTGCAAATGCAACTTCAAACAGATCTTTATTACTTTTTTTGGATAAAACTTTTAATATATCAAAAGCTGCTGTCCATCCAGTGTTTTTGTCTTGGTATCTTGATTCTTATTTAATCACGCTAACGCTACAGCTACTTGTGGAGCAAAATGAGATAAAAAGTCTTTTTTTCAGAGACAGATATTTGTTCTTGTGTCAAGCATAACCTCACTTAATTTTGTCCAATTTCTCTGAAAACAAGACTTAATATATTCATTTTTAGTAAATGTGTTTTAAGGATGTTCAATCATGTTAAAAGAAGACAAAAATACTGAGGAATAAAATCATTTTTTGCAGTGTATGCAACATTTAAAGCCACGACTATGAATTTAAGACTTTTGGCTCAAATTTAAGACCTGCATAAATTCATTTGTGAATAAATGCAAAACAACTGAAATGCTAGAAGCATCATTCTCACGGGTTTGATTCTAAATGATTTTGTTTAGATAGATAACACACAAACACAAAAATATTTCCTTTCCACCCTTCCGACCACAGACATAGGTCAAATCCATTTCACGCACAGTGCAAAATCTCCCAGACTATAAAAATATTCCTGCATTGTCAACAGGTCAGGAACAAAAAAAAGAAGCGATCATGATCAAAATACTTCTTTAAATAACTAGCACTGCTGCAGCATCCATTAAGCAGCGAGTCATGCTTTTTCTTTCATTCTCAAAGTGAAGGGACCCAAACAGGAAATACATTCCACATGAACTCAGAGAAGCCATTGCCAGAGAGTCTCATTCGAGAGTCGGGCTACAATAGCTCAGAGGGGCCGGCCGTCTGCTCGCAGCACTTTTCAAAAGAGGGTTTAACCAAAAGCCTTGTTGCAAAACACAATAAAAAGTTCACACAGAATAGAGCGCAACTGACCTATTCACATTCATCTAACAAACTAATCACAGGCTTCTGTGGAATCAAGGGTGAAGAATGTGGAAACTAATAATTAGGATCACAATCACGCAGTGTTAAAATGCTGTTTTTTACGTTTGCATAGGAATACAGCGTGTGTAACATGTTTGTGTGTAACATAGGTTTCAGAGAGCAGGAAAAAATGGTACTAAATGGAAATAATATAATGGGACAACTTTTAAAAAGGAGGAGAAATGCTTTACATATCTTTAGTTGTTGACATCAAATGTACATCGAATCTTTTCTCATCTATCACTTGGCAGGAGCTATAGTCAAATTAGAAGTCAACACTGACGGGTTGCATTATATGCACTCATCCTTAAAGGAATCGTTCAAGGAAAAATGAATTTGCTGAAAATTTTCTCAACTTCATGATGGGAATAGATTGGAGATTGGTGAAATATAGCATGCAATGCTACATTTCTCCAAATCTGATGAAGAAACAAACTCATCTACATCTTGGATGACCTGAGGTTGCAAATTTTGCATGCGTAAAAAAACCACTAAACCATAAAAAAACCACGAACCCAGCCCTCTACGAACACCTTGGCAATTGAATCGCCATTGGCTAGTAAATTTTTTTGTTTACTCGCCAGACTGATAAATATATACATAAACGTCCACACTGCTTTTACATTAAAAATAAGATGGATCATCAGATCAACTCACAAAACTTGCACATGAAATGCACATTTTCTGTTGAACTAAGCCATATTCAGAGGAACTGATGTACTAAGCGGGGTCCAACAGAAATGCTTTTATTTTGCAATTTTTTCGTTTTTTTTTTTTTTTTTGTATTTGCAATTTTATTTAGCATTTTTTATTAGATGGACAGATATAGTGATTTTATTTGACAGTTCTTCATAATTTTTGCTATTTTATTTTGCATTTTTTTCCAATATTTTGCTATTTTATTTAATCCTTTTTTCATTATTTTTGCTATTTTATTTTGCACTTCCCCCCATTATTTTTAAATTCTTTTTGCAAATTTCTTTAGCATTGTTTATTAGAAGACAGACAGAGATAGATAGATAGATAGATAGATAGACAGATAATTTATATTATATGATAACAAATACCAGTTTGCAATATCAAGCAGCATAACGGGCTGTTTGAAAGCACTAGCGAAATGTCCTTCTTTGGCAAGTTTTCCATAATTTTTGCAATTTTATTTTGTAATTTTTAGCTTTTTTTTTTTTAGCATTTTTCCCCCCCATAATTATATGGTCAGCATAATCGTTTGACATGTTACAAAATATACAAGGATTTTTGTTGTTGTTTACATTTACATTTATTAATTTAGTACATTATTGTTTTATGTAAAACTTTATTTTTACATATACATACACACACACACACACATATACATATATATATATACATATACATATATCAGTCAGTCAAGCATTATAATATGATAATCAATGTTATTTAATGATAGAACTTTTGTAATTAGAATTAAAACTTGATAACCATGTATGAATGCATATTAGTCATTTTAACTGAACTTCGGACTGGTGGTGGTGCTTTTTTGGTCATTCAGTGTTTCTGTAAAAAAAAAAAAAAA
>NW_015639297.1:35044-38992 GCF_001515625.1 Sinocyclocheilus rhinocerous
TTCTAATAAGAACAATATAAAACGCACCAAGGATTAATGAGCTACTGGATTCATGAATATTAATCAGGTTGTGTGCGTTCGCTCGAACTGATTTGCTGAAATCAAAACAGGGACGATAATAGGTGAGCGCCAGCCAATGAGATTGCCGTTTGCGCATTAGTTCCGCCCACTACCGGAGAAAGCGGTAGTTCTTAAAAGAATTCCAAAGGAACTCCGTTAAACATAGGAGTAATTAATTTCACTATATCAAATCTTTTAAGTTGTGCCTCAGGACAGACAAGTACTATGAGAGAAATTCTTAGTTATCTGAAGATAACAGGATTAGAAAGTAGAATTTAAATGTCATAATAATACTACCGGTTGTTTTATTTATTTATGGAAGGTTTTTGTTTTTTTTATTAAATGGTTGTTTTTTTTTTGGGTTTTCCCTCTTTCCCGTTAATGCTTCACACTCCAGTCCAGTTGGTGGCGGTAATACACCATAAGTTGGCTTGTCAACCGCCATAAAATCGTACAAGAAGAAGATATACTGGCGAGTAAAATCTGAGAATTTATTAGCAATTGGCTAATTTTAGACATCATTTAGCCGCCAGAGTGAAGATTTAGTCGCATATGCGAGTGATTTACTCGCAATGTAGAGGGTTGTACTGTATGAAAGTATTTTCTGTGGCCACGGAAAGATCCTTTCCTAGAGTTGATATGAATTTACACTGAATGTTTGCTGGACGAACAGATTGGTTGATGGCAATTTAATTCTGCTACTCTCTCTCTCTCCCTCTCTCGCTGCGTGTGTGTGAAACAAAGCGACGGCGAGTCGTGCGCCTTCACACTAGAGTTTACGGTACGTTGTGCGTTGAACATCCATTCAGATGAACTGAAAAACAGCACAGATCGCTTAGCGGAGAGTGAAACTCTGATGCGCTCAGTCAGAGAGTGTTCGGCGAGTGAAAATATATCTGAGCTAAACTTATACTTAGCCTCCAACTCATATACTGGCGAGTAAAATCTGAGAATTTATTAGCAATTGGCTAATTTTAGACATCATTTAGCCGCCAGAGTGAAGATTTAGTCGCATATGCGAGTGATTTACTCGCAATGTAGAGGGTTGTACTGTATGAAAGTATTTTCTGTGGCCACGGAAAGATCCTTTCCTAGAGTTGATATGAATTTACACTGAATGTTCGCTGGACGAACACATTGGTTCATGGCAATTTAATTGTGCTACAGTTACTACTGGCAGCTGATATAAATAATTGTAATTATTCATAATTAACTGTAATTATTTATATACATTTCCCTTTTGAGCTAATTTGCTACACGATCATTCGTACGATGAGATTGGCGGCATACGAATGTTTCATGAATCACATGTGAACTCTGTCGTAAATTGATTTGTGCGCACGGATCTCTGCCCGTTTCTACGTTAGATTGATAAATGAGGCCCACTGTGATACAATAAAGGCATTAGGTTTTAAAGAAAATTATTACATTTGTTAAATTTAAAAGAATTCAATTTCAGAGCTTTCTATTCATCAAAGAATCAAGAAAAGGTATCACAGCTTCCATAAAAATATTAAAAACCACAAATGTTTTCAACATTTATAATAAAAAGAAATGTTTCATGAGCACCAAATCATAATAGAATGATATCTTCAGGATCATGTGACACTGAGACTGAAGTAATAGCTACTGAAAATTCAGATTTGCCATCACAGGAATAAATTACATTTTAAATATATTCAAAAGAAAATATTATTGTTATTATACACAATTACTGTTGTTGTTGTTTTTTATCAAATAATTGCAGCCTTGGTGAGTATAAGAGACTTCTTTCTAAAACATTTTAAAACATCATACATATTTTTAAAGTGTATATAGCTGCCTTGTTATTTTAGCAAGGTATTTTGGGGTACTTGGCATCAAATGTTTTAAAACCCCTCTCTTAAACCACATGGTGATATTTAAAAAAAAAAGTAAAAGGCCATCATCTGATATTGGCACATGTTGGGTGGGCATTCAAAAACAATACTGTAACTCCACCAGCACTAAAGCAAGACTGGATAATTCTGTCTTATCCGTGAGCTAATTTTATCCTTTGATTTAGCTCTGGCAGTCAACAACTAAGTTAATGGCATTGAAAGAGGGGTTCAATGTGTGTGGGTGTGTTTTATCCATCTGTCTCTCTGCTGTCGGTTTAAACATAACAAAAAATAATTGTTGCTGTTGCTTAAATCCATCTAATAAAAAAACATCATGCTGTCAATTTTAAGAAATATCTACAATTTGCATAAAATAAGACATTTGATTACTGAAGAAACAAAAGAGCACTGACAGAGCAGACACAGACTAACTTGACAAAGTTCTAATAATGAACATACAATCTTTGTGTGGATATACCTTGAATTTCATTGACATGTTACGTTGTAGAATAATGAACCAGTTTTGTCCTTCTAAAATAATAAAATGACATCATAAAGCCTCACTAAACAATCATCAGCAACATGTCTACTCTGACATTAATCAATCTCATTTTCTTATTGTATCAAAATTATGAAATTATATAGCAACTCAGTATATATCACTATATAATCACTCTATACATACACACACACACACACACACACACACACACACAACTTATACAGCTTAAGGAACCATTATTATTAGGCCTTGACTACTATATCTAAATTATCATTTAAAGCGGTGTCTCTACATTCTCTACAATTTGTCAACATTGTTGGGCTATGAAAACATTTATAAAATCAACTCAAAATCTTACTTCCATATTTCACCATATATGAGTTCAACAAAGCTAGGCTGCTGTTTGGGATGGTTACATATTTTACATAATTTAATACGTGTGTGTGATTGTTAATTGTTTTGCTGAAACTCAGTTTCAGTCACTCATTCAGTGTTAGATATGTCAATACTGGTTAACTATATTTGACACGTTATTTTAGTATCTAACAGTGCTGACCCATATAGAGTGACAGACAAGAAAATATTAATGTAAGAACATAAAAGCAAGACATTGCACCAAAACACAGATGAATACGTAAACATTTTCCTAATACTCAAAAACCAGTGATTCATTACCAGAGGCCTGACAGTAGCAGGGCGGGACATATGATAATTTACTAGAATAATAACCATTTATGAGAACAGAGACACTTTATATAATTATTTCAAGTGTAACTTACAAATTTAGGTTTCTTCTCTCCGTCATCCCCACTTGAACTGCACTGAGATGACACTCCGACTCCAAATCCTTTCTTTCGATGGATTTTATTTTCCCTCCCTTGATTCGAGCCTTCATATCGCTGATGACGGTAGTTATCCATGTCCAGGTGAAGATATATAACTATTTCTACCAAGTTTTGTGCGGAACTAAGAGCTCATGATATCCCAAAATTGACCGTTGAAAGAGACGAGCGCGAGCTCGGATTAAGTTGACGTTCTCGAGGGAACGTGTGCACGAGACCTACTGGTTGAGAGTTGACAGTAGTTGTTGTCTAATAAAGCGGTAATCCAATTGCCAGCTCTTTAGATCCCACTAACACCCCTTTTCAAACCACTAGACTGGCGTAAGTGTTTAAAATACTCTCCGGTGCGACAAAATAGTACATTTTTTAGATGTTTATAGGTTGTCCAGTTTACTAAAAGAAGAGCGCTGTGACATGGAATACGAAAAAATGTTATCACGGATGTCCAGGAATCTGAAACTCCCGCCTCGAAAACAGCCAATGAAATGCGTCGGATTGAGCAACACGTGATGTTCGAGTAAAGAGTCTTCCATAGGAAAGAGTAGCCTTGTCCAAATACCCACACTTGCGGTCTTTGCACTTGACCACTTGACTACTTATATGACGTATTTCCTGTATTTGGCCCAAGTGTTCAAGTGAGCATGAAGACCACAAGTGTGTGTACAACTTTTCATTACCTGATAGG
>NW_015639297.1:39527-51856 GCF_001515625.1 Sinocyclocheilus rhinocerous
AGCTTTGTCCAAATACCCACACTTGCGGTCTTTGCACTTGACCACTTGACTACTTATATGACGTATTTCCTGTATTTGGCCCAAGTGTTCAAGTGAGGATGAAGACCACAAGTGTGTGTCGAACTTTTCATTACCTGATGGGACACACTTGTAGTGTTGTAAAAATGCAATTGTTTACATAGCTTTATTTTAATTTTAAATACTTTGCATTTTAAAATCAACTTCTAAATGTCTGTTCAGTAGTCCCTATAACATGACAATTTTAATTTGTGGTGCTTCTAATTAAGTGATAAAAAGCAGTTGCAAATGTTGTACAAAATAAATATCACCACTACTCATCTTTGCACCAATAAAATGTAAAAACACAGTTTTTCTACCAAATTATATGTAATATCTAATTATTATATTAATATTTAACTTGCATTGGAAAGGTTTCCGTGACCTCTCGCGAGATCTCGGCAAAAAATCTCACGATTTATTTCCAGAACATGATGCATGATGGGATACACTAAGCCTCGAATAGCGCTCCGGAGCGGTATTCGAGATAGTGTGGGTTTAGTTAAGGGCACTGCGCTCTGGCGTTTTTAAGACCTGGGACAGTCTTGCGCACTTACTTCCTGTCGCGCGCACGTGCTCTCAAGTGGCCAAGACCGCAAGTGTGGGTATTTGGACAAGGGGAGTATTTACTCTGTTGTTAGCTTCCGCATATGGTCACATGGTTAACATCCGCGCTTCTAAGGTTTGTCCTATATATATGTGATGTATAATATAATAAAAGGTATACAAGATTATTTGCAATATTAAATACTTAAGTTTTACTGTACTAAAGTAAAATAAATTTTAAATGTAAAATGTTTACCAGTTTTTAACCAGGAATTTTTTTGTTTCTATAGTTTATACTTCTGTATACATTATTTTTATATTTTAATAATTAAATATTAGATTATAAGGATTTAAAAATGCATTTGTTTTATTATTACCATTTTTTTATCATTTACCATTTTTCTTGAAATGCCACACAAAATGAACAATAAAATATCTTTACACGTCAAAAATGTAAGAACAATATTCCCACTCATGGTGTGACAATTAAGTTACAGTAAGTGTCAGTGAAGAGTGGACTGTCTAGCTTTTAGCTAACATAAAGCAGCATTCACTGCATTCTTGAAATGCAGTTGGCAGGACTTACTAATGTGGGGGGGAAAAAGTCATATATTCAGGTATTCCAACATCCTGGTTCAGAAATAAAATGACGGTTGTTGAAAGAATGATTTAAAATAAGAAATATGTCTTGATTTTTAGCTGTTTTAGTTTTTGTTTAATTGAAAGTTTGTTTTGTGTTGTAATTCATTTTAAGTCATTTTGAGGCCTACATATGCATCTCATTACTAAATAAATGTTTTTTTTTTTAGGCTTTCTCACCGTCTCAACTAATTTCTGCAATTCTCCAGCTGTGATCCTTGGAGAGTCTTTGGCCACTCAAAGACACTCATACATACACACGACCTCTTCCAGGCAAGTTCGTAACATCTCCATTTGATTGAAATGTAATAATTATTGCCCTGAATGTGGAAATAGCCATGTCTTTACAGCCCCTTTCTATTTTTTTTTTTTTTGAAGTTTTTTGAATCTCTGCACATCAGAACTAAATTCTTTGGTTTTACTCATTGATTAACGTATAGGAGAAAAACATTTCTTTTGTAATGTGATTTTCTCCCACTTTCAGTTGTTTTACTTAAATGTAAGGTTGGATTATTGTGAAGATCAAACAGATAAACAATGCAGATTTATTTCCACAGCCTTCTTTACTCATATTTACCAAGGGGACTAATAATTCTGACCTCAACTGTATATCCACCATATTATACACAATATAAAATATCCTTTAGGTCAAGATACCTAATGAAAAAAAAATTTAAAAAGAGAGCGCTCCCATGAACAGCACATTTATTCACCATTCAGCAGATAGCTTTCTATCTCTGTCCAAGCAATATAGATTCTGTTAGCATATACTCTTTCTATAGTACAATAATCATTTACACAAATATACACAATTTAAAATATAAACTTGTTCCAAAGTACAACATATACAGTTTTTTTGTTGTTGTTTTTTTTCACGACGTAGCGTTTTATTGAGGCAGTCCACACAATTTATTTTCTATGGTGGGTGAAGAGCACAGGCAACAGTTAAGCGGGCTCAATCAGCACAAACCGAAACAGAGACATGGAAGAGGATTCCTTGAGGATGACCTACAGTACAGCTGGGCTGGATAAAACTCTTTGGATCGTGCACTATCAGGCCTTTCTCTTTGCATTGACCGTGATTGTCGGTTGTTGAAGTTCATTGCTCTGATACGGTAATGTGTGTTCCTCTTAAAGTAACACTATGTTGTTATTGTATGTTTGTATGGCACATTTAAAAGCGTCTCAAATCATGTGCACTTGAATGTGTCCATTCTGCAAAACAAATATTTCCTCCACACTGAACCCAAGTGCATAATGTAATGATCAAATAAGTGTACGAGCGCACTCTCATTCGAACACATTCACACGCACACCGTAAGACAACATGCTTGCATGCATGCATGTTAACATTTCTGCTTCTCTCTCTCTCTCACTCACTCATATGGAAGCTTTTCCACCACAAAAATAAATAAATAAATAAATTGTGATTTTAATTCAAAAATCATTTTTTTCTTGCAATTGCGAGTTTATATCACACAATTCAGATTTTTTTTTCAGATTCTGAAGTTTACATCTTGCAATTATTTTTTTTCTTCTTCCACGAAATAAAAAAGATAATTGAGACTTCCTTGGAATTGCAAGTTTATATCACACAATTCAGATTTTTTTTTCAGATTCTGAGTTTACATCTTGCAATTATTTTTTTTCTTCTTCCACGAAATAAAAAAGATAATTGAGACTTCCTTGGAATTGCAAGTTTATATCTCACAATTCTGACTTTCTTGCAAATCTTTTTTTTTTTTTTGGCCACGGAATAAAAACTAAAAAAAAGTTAATTGCGACTCACAATTGCATTTTTTTTTACAGTTTCTATCTTGAAAATCTAAATTTTTCCTCAAAATTCTGAGTTCATATCTCGTAATTCTGTTTTTTACATCATGAAATAAAAATAAAAGTTAATTGTGATTTTATCTCACAATTCTGACCTTTTTCCTCAATTACAAGTGTATATCTCACAAGACATCTTGCTAGTTATCTCACAAATGTTTTTTCTCAGAGCTGTGAATTTATATATCATATCTGAGTTTATATATAGAAAAAAAATCGGAATTGTGAGATATAAACACAAAAGTATGTGATAAAAATATTAATTGTCAGATATTGCATCAGAATTTTAAGAAACAAGGTCAGAATTATGAGATAAAAAGTCATAATTACCTTTATTTATTTATTTGATTCCACGGCAGAAATAAACATCCATATCCTCATGCACACACACAGCCCAGCAAAATCATTCTACACCTGTGATATAATCTGCATATTAAAACTGGGTGATCGAGACTGTTTGGACAGTGGGCTTCCAGAGGAGAATAGACTCCCGGGGGACAGAAGATCCTGGCTCCGCGTCGCTCGCCCTAGTCGTTCATCCTGCAAGCTGATGGCTGACAGATAATGTGCCCTGTCTGCACTGAGGCTTCCCAGCGACAGGCTATCTGTAGGTCCCGATGAGCCGTTTAGGCCGGTACAGTCAAGAGACTTGCAAGAAGATGTGCTGCTGGTTTTAGGCGGCGCACCAGCGAAGGGAGGGATGTAATGTGGGTCCAGAAAGCATCTGGGAGCACTGGGACTCGGGCTGCGACTGCTTTCTACAGTACGGAGGCTGATGGCAGGGGGAGGGGACTGGTGCCGTTGGTGGAGGCTTCGAAGGGCGGCTCTGGTGTCGGCCGAAGTGCTCTCCCTCTGCCTGGCTCCCGGATCTCGGAAAGGTCGAACGCCCGTTATGACCCAGTCTTGTTTCACACTGCTGGGCTGGCTGCTGCTGGAAGCCCCAGAGGAAAACCCTTCATCTGGGTCAAAAGAGTCCTCTCCACAGCTCACGCCATCGGCATCTAAAACACAGCGAGGGAACAATGAGGCAGAGAAAACAGAAAGCTGGATTAACTAGATTTGCATTTCCTAGAGGAAATTCCAGCGCTTGCAAGGCAGCAAAAGAATAGTGTTAGGTGAGCTTAGAAGTAAGCTCAGGCTTTTGGATGCATCTCAGTGAAATGCTGCATCACAGCTGCTTTGACACTCAGCACGCATCTTGTGTTGATTCTCCTGCACAGCCGACAGAAAACAACATGACACCGTCTTTGAAGTGTAAAGCTGCGGTTACACTAGACTCCATTCGCTCCTTTCACTTCCACTCATACACATGAGAACACGGGAGAAACTCAAGCTCAGGAGGACAATTTTGTTGGTAAACTCTGATGAGATGATTCACCAATGTAAATACACTACAGTTCAACAGTTTATTTTTTCTGAATACTTTTATTCAGTAAGCATGCATTAAATTAAGTTGATCACAATAAAATGCTCACAAAACATTCTATTCGTTAAAGAATCCTGAAAAAAAATGTATCATGATTTCCACAAAAATATTAAGCAGTATGACTTTTTTCAACACTGATAAAAAAAAAAAAAAGTTTCTTAAGCAAATTAGCATATTACAATGATCCCTGAAGTATCATGTGACACTGAAGACTGGAGTAATGGCTGCTGAAAATTTTGTTTTGCCATCTTAGTAATAAATTACATTTTAAAATATATTCAAATATAAACTTTTTTTAAAAATGTATAACATTTATTTCTTAATAACAATAATAGTAATAATGTAATAATTTTAAACTGTAAAAATATTTCATATTACTGCCTTTCCTGTATTTAAAAAAAAATGCATTCTTGGTGAGCATAAGAGACTTCTCTCAAAAACATTAAAAAAAGAAATCCTACCAACCACCAACTTTTGCACAGTAGTGTAAGATATAATGCTGCTTTCACCTCAGAAGTTCATACTTTCAAGTTTGGAAACATAAGTGAGTTTGGTTGGAATAAAATGGATGTGCTGGACAAATATAATTTTCACTTCCCAACAAAGAAAGAAAGCTTTCTAGCATTAATGCAGCGTAAGGAAGAGCAAAGGATGCACATTAGATGTGTAATTGATGCACATGTTCAGTAAGTAGTCATTTATGTCAATCTTTAACACTATTTTTCATTAATAGTACACAAAATACAATTTTGAACCTATTATTATTATTATTAGCAAAAATAATAATAAAGCTTTAACTTGTTGTTATTGGTAATTATGACATAATGGTGGTATTCATGTGCAGTCAATTTGCAAATACAGTACGATCATTCCAACATGACCTGAACACACCAATCCAAGACCAATCACAATTCTGTATGCAAATATTAAATAATATTTGAAAGAACCTGTACATTGAGTCTTTGAGCTACATGAACTGCAGAAATTTGTAAAGAAGGAAAAAGAAGAGGAATGTCATTCTATCTTGCCTTGCAAGCACTGTAAAAGTATCCTAAAACAAAACTCAAGACAAATAAAAAGGTTAAACACAAATGATCACAATACAACACTAAGGTATGTGGAGACACTAGAAACAAACAGAAGGAAGTTTTCCATGCAATGGGGTTAGTTTAATCTGTAGGCCAATGAACACTTTCTATGACCAAGAAGGGCAAGGCTTGTGCATGGACTGTCTAATGGTGAGATGTTCCTGAGCCCTGCCTACCCCCTTGCAAGGTTAGGTGAATGGTGCACTTTATCCTCCCGTGTGCCACAGGATTGTCTGGTCTCTTCAGCGGGGTGTATCGGCTGGGGGTGATGGAGGCGTAGAATTCAGTCGTGGTTGAGAAATCAAAACAATCTGAGGTGAAGACAGTGAGCGTACTGAACATGATGCTGACAGAGGGAAAATTTCACACACAAAAATGGCCACTTTTTCCTGATGCTTGAATGGAGGGACTGATGAGGATGTTTATGTTCTCATTATGATTTTAGTGATCATGAAAGAAAATAACCAAAATAAAAAGATGAGTATAAAATGAAGATGTTTTGGTCATACTTTCGTTTGGGGACCATTTCTCACTATTAACAATTAACTACGACTTTTGCCTCAAACTGCTTATTTATTAGTAAAGTAGCTACTAGGTTTAGGTATGAGGTAGGATTAAGAGATTTAAAAATGGTCATGCGGAATCAGCCATTAATATGTGATTTATAAATACTAATAAACAGCCAATATGTCAGTAATATGCATGCTAATAAGCAACTAGGTAATAGAGAGAATTGGTCCCTAAAGTACTACCAAAGTTCTTTGTCTAACTGTGTGTGTGTGTGCATATTTTGCATACCCTCTCGTTTCCAGCGGAGACGACGAATGGAGGCGGTAGTGACAGCTGCCTGTGAGACGCATCTCCCGGCAGGCGTTACTTCCACCTCCAAAAGGTTCCGCGAACCCTCCGGAGGACGGGACGGAAGTGAGCGACTAATTGCATTCGCCACCTGAGGATGAGAGGTCAACGACATCCAGTGAAATATCACATTTCCATTAAGAATAGTTTTTTAAATGTTGCTTCATGAAACATGGAGGGCACATTCATGTAGCACAAACCACAAATCCGACTTTACTAGTACAGTGCATTAGAATCTAAAAGTCTGAGACCACCAGTGAAAACGCTTCGAGACAAAAATATCTGTACAAAGAAATTCAAATCAGTCAGTCTTTGCTTGTTTGATATGAAACTGAAATTTACTTATTTGATTGCTGATTAAGAAATAATGCAGAATCTTTCATATTTCTTCTTCAGTTTACAAGTATGTTGTAGTATTTTGTCGCTTTAACTTTTTCAAAGACATTGATTTTTCCATGTTTAAATGAAAACTTAAAAAGATTTAGTGTCTCAGACATTCAGACCCCACTGTATTTTCCCCAAGTGTACTGTAACAAATGACTTTTACCAGTAATGGCTGGGCATGGAGGTCTAGCTGTGCTCGGTAGAGGATGTCATCCAAAGCTTCTCTCCCCAGGTCCCACTGCCCATTATAACTGTTGATGGGAGAGAGTATCATCATGCAGATGAGATCATTAGCACACCACTCAGGAATTAAATATACAAGACATTTCCTTCTCTTAATAATGTAAAAAGAAAATATCGTTTATTGTTGCTCAGAAATACACACGTTTACACGCGATACGATGTTTCTCATGTTTTTGAAATAAGCTCACCAAAGCTGTATTTATTAGATCAAAAACACAGTAATACTGTGAAATATTATTACATACGTTTTCTTTTTTAATATATGTTAAAATGTCATGTATTCCTGTGATGGCAAAGTGGAATATTCAGCATCATTACTTCAGTCTTCAGTGTCACATGGTCCTTCAGAAATCATTCTAATATGCTGATTTGCTGCTCAACATTTCTTATTGTTATTATTCTAAATGTTGAAAACAGTTGTGTTGCTTAACATTTCTGTGGAAAACATGATATATTGTTCTCAAGATGAACAGAAAGCATTTACTTAAAATAGAAAACTTGGTCACACTTTATTTTAAGGTACAATTCTTGCTATTAACAAACCATTAACTATGCTTATTAATAGTTAGTAAGGTAGTTGTTAAGTTTAGGTATTGGGTAGGATTAGGGATGTAGAATATGTATGGTGGTCATGCAGAATATGTGCTTTATAAATACTAATAAACAGCAAATATGTTAACAATAGGCCTGCTAATAAGCATGGTAACTTACATGGCGTGGTAAACAGCAGTCAGCATCTGCACCATAAACTCTGACTCCAGTCGTACACGGTTACACGGCTCCTTCCACGACTTCTGCTGCTGCCGCGGGTAACCGCTCACACACAGTCTGCATATTAACGAGAGAGATTCAGAGAGAATCTTTAATGACATGTTTATTTGGAGGTCTTTATGCTAATGCTGTGACCCGCCACAGAAATCCTTTGCTCTCTCTCTCTCTCTCTCTCTCTAAATCAATATTCCATTTAATCCATTTAATCATTCCATCTCTGCCTGTTCCAGCAAGAAATTTCAGAGAGAGAGAGAGAGAGAGAGAGAGAGAGAGAGAGAGAGGAGAGTGAGAAAAACAGGCCGAGACGTTCCCGGATCATTAGCAGAAAAGACAACTCTGGCGCCCCTTACCGTGTGCTCATTCTGCAAACCGATTGGTGGGAGGACGCAGGCATAAAGACCACAGCTGAGTTGTAGCAGAGCATCAGAAAAGACAGCACCTCAAACCTGCAGGAGACACACACATGCTGCAGTTTCACAACCCCCCCCCTCTGACATCTGCATAATTTTACAACGACAAATCAGACAGCGGTACATTAGAAAAGACAGCACCTCAAACCTGCAGGAGACACACACATGCTGCAGTTTCACAACCCCCCCCTCTGACATCTGCATAATTTTACAACGACAAATCAGACAGCGGTACATTATGAGTCAGCGACTGTCGCCATGCATCTAGCCGGTGGAATGGTAATAACAAATCACACTACATCTGCACGGATATCACTGTCATGAAGCTCCAGCAGCGGTTTAATGAAATAAAAATGCTGAGAAATCGTTACAGCCCATTTCAACCTGCAGGAAAAAAGTAACAGCTGAGTCACGGCAATAAACGGCCCAGCGGGCGATTAATCAGATGCCTAGAAATAGTCCACACATCGAACCTACTTCATCCATAAGAAGGAATAAGTACAAAACCTCAGTTTGCAAAAAAACACATTATTTTCCACATAATGTACATTATTGTTTCTCCTCTATGCCCCGCCTTTCTGAAACGCGTCGATTTTTACAAAGCTCATTGTTCTGAAAAGCAAAGTGTGCTCTGATTGGTCAGCTATCCAGTGCATTGTGATTGGCCGAATACCTCAAGCGTGAGACGGAAATGTTACGCCCCTACCATACTGTGATGCCCTGTCCGGCCGGAGCGACCACACAAAAACATTAAAACCCATTATAAACGATGCATTTGTTGCATCCAGTGGGGACATAATTACGGATTATAATGACTGCGTTGCACACATCTGAATATTTGGGTTGAACTGTTCTGGAACAGTGTTGTAAATACAACTTAACCACTGATTTCTAGTTGTTTCCTCGTTTGGACGGCCAAACAAAGTATTTTCGCTGTCACAACGAAACACACAGCGTCTCCACGACATGGCGGTGGCGGCAACAATACTACAGCGAGAATCAAAGTTACGCCTTCTTTCTTTGCGTGAACATTTGGGCAGTGTTATGCAAATTTTCCCACACAGTGACGTAGACATGTGGGGACGTGTCTACTTTTGTCTTAACTTTTATAAAGAATATCTCTTTGGGTTTGAGACTTTAGTCTTTGCAACTTTAGGGATCTTATCTATTCATGAACAGCTTGTAACACTCCAAAGAGAAAGGAAAACTTGAAATCGCATCATATGACCCCTTTAAAAAATCACCTGTTTTGTGAGGTTAATGTCTCTCTCTGAGATAGCAGGCCACTGTACACCACCCGGATGAGGTCATGCTGGTTCAGGGCTCCCTCGGTTAGCGCCATGGACCCCAGGCTGGATGGCTGCAGTAAACGTAAGAGCGTTTGGCTTTAGTAATAAATCATTTAGTAATTCGGCTAGTAATTCATGTAATGCTCACAAACAAAAGTTACTGAATATTCATGTCAAATGCTTTTACAGCCTTATAAAATTCAATCAAAACCAGATTACTTAAGGAATGGGCTTTATTTTTATTGGCAGAGCATGTAAACAAGTGTCAGATGGAGTTTATCCTGCTGAAAAAACAACTTAAACCAGTCTAAACTGGTTTGCTTGGTCTATTGGTTAGTTTTGGAGAGGTTTTACAGTAGGTTTAGATGAACAGACTGGCTTGGCAAGACTGGGAGACCATCTTTTTTTTTTTTTTTTGTTTTTTTTTGTTTTTTTCCCAATATGTTTATTGTCCTTTTTCTTATTTTATAAACACACATCAGCTATACATATAGTAACAAAATAGCCTATGTAACACCAGAACAAGTACACAAGCATACACCCCTTCACTTACACGTTCAATTAACACTTTTTTTTCTTTAAATAAATGCATAAATAATAATAAAATAAAATAATAAAATTAATTAATAAGTAAATATTTCTAAAAGTAAAATAAAATAAAATAATAATAAAATAAATAAATAAATACATTTGTTACAGAGAATGTTTTACAATGTCGTTTTCAGTAAGGTCTACATTTCCATTTTACATGATATTTGTGTATGGCTCCCATAGCTGATCAAAGTCTTTCCGTCTACCCTTAGCAATGTAAGTTAGCCTTTCCTGTCCGATACAGTTCGATAACTGCTTTGTCCACATTTTCATAGATGGAGCATCCATACTCTTCCAGCCTAATGCAATAACTCTTCTGGCTTGAAGGAGACCAAAGTCTACAAGTTTAATATGCCTTGATGTTTGTATAACGTCCATTGGATATATTCCAAGAATACAAAGTTTTACATTCAAAGGAATTGCAATATTAAACATGTCTGACAAACATTTTATAACCTCCTTCCAAAAGTTTTGTATCTTTGGACATTCCCAGAAGCAATGATATAGTGTACCTTTATCGTCCAAGCATTTAGAACATATATCTGGAATATTAGCAGACATTTGATGAAGTTTGACAGGTGTTATATAGGTTCTCATTAACCATTTATATTGAAGTAATTTAAACCTTGTATTTATTGTCTGCGTTTGTGCTTTAAGACAAGCATAGTTCCAGTCTTCCTCATCTATATCTTCCTGTATATCCATTTTCCAGGCATTTAATTTGTCCAATGTTGATTCAGTACTGTATTTCACCATTAAATTATAGTACACAGATACGTGACCCTTACCTTCTAAATTTCCGAGAGTTATTTCCTCTAATTTTGATAAAGATGGTATACAGATGATCTGTTCTTCTTTTGATGACATGTAACTTTTCAACTGTAAATACTTAAAAAAATGCTTTTTGGGAATTACATATCTCTGGCATAGCTGATCAAAAGAAAGTAGAACTCCATCTTCATATAAATCCATAATTTTCTGAATGCCTCTAATATTCCATATCTTAAATCCTCCATCTTTATTACCAGGTGTAAATTGTTCATTACCCCAAATAGGAGTAAATTGGGATAATCTCGGCATATCACCTATATGCTTATGTGCAGCATGCCAGACTGAAACAGTATTTTTAAGGAAAGGGTTTTTTGTGTTCTTCTTCAATGACTTAGTATCTGAAGAGTATAGGTACATTTTTAATGGTATATCTGGGATGGAGTTTTGTTCAATGTCTACCCAAGCAGGTGTTGTTGTACTGAAGTAATTTAGTGCTGAAGTAAGTTGGGCAGCCATATAGTACCATCTAAACTTGGGAAGTTGAAGCCCTCCCCTTTCATAGGGCAGATGTAATAGCTTAAGGCGAAGTCTAGCTTTTCTATCATTCCAAACAAATTGAGCAATTAGTTTGTTAATTTTATCATAAAAGATGTTTGGTAATGGCAATGGGAGTGTTTGAAAAAAGTATAAGAATTTGGGTAGAATAGACATTTTAATTATATTAATTAGTCCGATATATCAGTGGTTCTTTCCACTAGGGGATCATAATTTTTTGAGATTGTTTCATTAAGGTCGGGAGTAATTTTGACACCTAGATACCTAAAGCCTTCTGTAGTTGTCATAAATGGGGTATTTATTATGGGTTTATGTCTTTCTTCCTTATTAAGAAACATTAATACTGATTTAGAGTGGTTAATTTTATATCCAGAAAATTCTGTAAAAATTTTGATTAGTCTCATCAAATTGGGAATACTACTTTTTACATTAGTAAGAAAAAATATAATATCATCTGCAAATAAAGAAATACGATGATCCTTGTCCCCAATTGTAATGCCTGATATTCCTTTATGTACTCTCACTGCCATAGCTAGGGGTTCGACTGCCAACACGAACAACAGTGGGGACAGAGGGCACCCTTGACGGGTGGATCGCTGCAGATTGAATGACCTTGAGATGATATTATTAGTTAGTACCTCAACAGCCGGGTCCGTGTATAATAGCCGAGTCCATTTAAGAAAAGTTTTGCCTAATCCAAATCTTGAAAGAACATCAAAGAGATAGTCCCATTCTATCCTATCGAATGCTTGGCACGCATCTACTGATAACATTACGGTGTCTTTTTCATTATGTCTCTCATGTAATATATTCAAGACCCTTCTGATGTTATGATAACCTTGTCTTTTTTGTACAAAGCCTTGTTGATCAT
>NW_015639297.1:54648-62211 GCF_001515625.1 Sinocyclocheilus rhinocerous
TAAAATAAAATAATAATAAAATAAATAAATAAATACATTTGTTACAGAGAATGTTTTACAATGTCTTTTTCAGTAAGGTCTACATTTCCATTTTACATGATATTTGTGTATGGCTCCCATAGCTGATCAAAGTCTTTCCGTCTACCCTTAGCAATGTAAGTTAGCCTTTCCAGTCCGATACAGTTCGATAACTCCTTTGTCCACATTTTCATAGATGGAGCATCCATACTCTTCCAGCCTAATGCAATAACTCTTCTGGCTTGAAGGAGACCAAAGTCTACAAGTTTAATCTGCCTTGATGTTTGTATAACGTCCATTGGATATATTCCAAGAATACAAAGTTTTACATTCAAAGGAATTGCAATATTAAACATGTCTGACAAACATTTTATAACCTCCTTCCAAAAGTTTTGTATCTTTGGACATTCCCAGAAGCAATGATATAGTGTACCTTTATCGTCCAAGCATTTAGAACATATATCTGGAATATTAGCAGACATTTGATGAAGTTTGACAGGTGTTATATAGGTTCTCATTAACCATTTATATTGAAGTAATTTAAACCTTGTATTTATTGTCTGCGTTTGTGCTTTAAGACAAGCATAGTTCCAGTCTTCCTCATCTATATCTTCCTGTATATCCATTCTCCAGGCATTTAATTTGTCCAATGTTGATTCAGTACTGTTTCACCATTAAATTATAGTACACAGATACGTGACCCTTACCTTCTAAATTTCCGAGAGTTATTTCCTCTAATTTTGATAAAGATGGTATACAGATGATCTGTTCTTCTTTTGATGACATGTAACTTTTCAACTGTAAATACTTAAAAAAATGCTTTTGGGGAATTACATATCTCTGGCATAGCTGATCAAAAGAAAGTAGAACTCCATCTTCATATAAATCCATAATTTTCTGAATGCCTCTAATATTCCATATCTTAAATCCTCCATCTTTATTACCAGGTGTAAATTGTTCATTACCCCAAATAGGAGTAAATTGGGATAATCTCGGCATATCACCTATATGCTTATGTGCAGCATGCCAGACTGAAACAGTATTTTTAAGGAAAGGGTTATAACTATATTTGATTGATATATATACAAATAAAAACAATAGTAATAAATATAATATACATAAATATAATATAAATAAATATAAACAATAGTTTTTGTTTTTTTGTTAATTATTGTGAATCCAATTAAGGTTAATTTGACCTGACTATAACAACTGTACTATTTTAACCTAATACAAGGGCTAAGTTAAACCAGCAAACCCAGTGATTTACTCAGGTTTTGCAGCTCCCAGAACACCCCAGAAATCATCAAAGAAACCCTTTTGTAAAACACTAGGTTTTCTAGCTTTTTGTAGGTTTGGCGCATTACTTTCTAGTTTCCTGTACCCTGTGAAATGAAAGCAGATCAGCGTTTTGTGTGCATAATAACAGAAGATATCATCTTCATTGATCTGACACTGATACCTCCTGTATCTCAGACATCCAATACAGGTCAGATTAAAAAGTGTTTGTATTTTACTTCACCTCTTACCTCGTGGTATATTGAAGGCTTGGAGAGAGACGGTATGGTGAATGACAGCAGCTTTCCATTTCCTTTACTGTCCACAATTTCCTGTAACACAAGACGTACATATAGTGTATGTCAACTTTAGATACTGAATTTCAGGAAAATGCAGGTAATGCACAATCACCAATCTCTCACCAGGTTATAGATCCCCAGTAGCAGGGCTTCCACGCAGCCATTGCGGTAGCGCTCTCTACTGGCAGAATGCCACAAGAACACCCAGATGAGCTCAGGCAGGAACTGCAGAGTAAACCGACGCAAACCCTCCTCTGAGCTCCGGTACAACTCAAACAACTGATGACACACCGGAGCCAGCAGCTAGAGAGGAAGAGACACAAAGAAGACAATGACAAAAAGTAAAAGAGACAGTACGGGACACAGGAACCGAGAGGAACACTCCTTTACAACATGAATAAAAAAAACACACAAGCATAAGGGAAGCAGCATATTTAAGACAAACTATAAAAATTCAACTGATATATTATAATATGATATGAAATTATATGAAATAATATTAAATCACATTATATTCCTTTCCTTGCAAATCTTGCTGTCACATTGCTCTTTTTAAGGGACAAAAATGTTTTTCATAATATATATATACACAGTATATATATATATATATATATATATATATATAAACGATTACGTTATTCATTAACATTTTGAATTTGCTTTTATTCTAACATTTTTGGTTTTCATTTTAATTTCAGATTAAGTTTGTCATTTTTATATGCTTTTGTCATTTTTATATATTTTTTAATATTTCTATTTAGCTTTCTTTTTGATTTCAGTTTTAGTCATTTTAGTACTTCAACTTATTTTATTCCAATTAGTTGCAAATGCAACATTTCTCATTTTAAGTTTTTTAAGCTTAAGTGTTTCATTTAATATTTGTAGTTTAATTTCAGCATAATTTCAATCAATGAAAAATATTTTTAATAGTTTTAATTTTTCAGTTAATGATAACAACACTAAATACTCTGAATAAATAAATCAAGTCCTATCTCAAATCATGCCTTTTCAAACCACCTCTGAATGCGCATATCACCACGTGCTTTCAGAAGGAATCATTACCCAACAAAAGACCCTTTTGACAAGAAAATACCCATAACATTCTTATATTAAACATAAATCTGGCCTGAAGTGTTTCAAGCGCTTCATCATACCTCACTGCTGGGCTGCTCCTGAATAACAGCGTAGAGAGCAGGTACAAGAGCTTTCTTCAGACGCAGGCTGCCACAATAGCTGCGGATTTGATCGTCAGGTAACGTCTAAGGAGGAGAAACCGTGGTTGTCATGACTAAGCAGCCTCAACCTGAATCGGCCTGGAATTGAATTAACTTGGAGGCTGAAAATATTCCTCCATTAAGTTCTGAGATTCCGAAACCAAATGTGGTTAATGGGACACTGCGCTCAGATCACTGGGAAGGGAGGACTTCATTTGAGTGAGCTATATAAAAAATTTCATATTAAAGGGGAAGCCCATTTTCCACAAGTTGATATGATTCTTTAGGGTCTTAATGAAAAGTCTGTAACATAGTTTGGTTAAAATTTCTCAATGGTAGTGTAAAAAACACCTTTTTTACCCTGTCAAAACCAGCTCTTTTCAGAGCAAGCCGTTTTGTAGCATTTTCCTTTAAATGTTAATGAGCTCTGCTGACCCTGCCCCTCTCTTCTGAGCTGCTCAAAGAGGAATCGTTTACTTTAGCCGCATTCATCGTGAAACTTGCTAATTAGCACATTATTAGGAAAAGCGATTTGCAAAGATTCATTAAAAAACCTTATACTCACTTCTTCTGTAGGTTAAGCTGGATCACGAATGATTCGCGCGAACATAGACGCATTTAGGTAGATCGGGGGCGCATTCCCTTCAAAAACAAACGTAATCCACTGCGTCTTCAGCGGCTCAGATGTCAGGAGTAAATGACAACTGCTATGTTCATTATTACATCCAACAACAGAACACCTCAATCGCTTAAGAGTCATTCTTGTCTACATCTGCTCCGGCGGTGAAACAATGGCGGACTGATGACAGCTCACTCAGGGCGGGTCTAAGGTAAGACACCAGTCCAGTCTGTGATGAAACACTACTGTCAATCAAACTGTCGTGGGAGGGGCCTGTCTGTGTGACATCACACAGACAGGCATCTGAGATCGGCTCAATTTGAGAAAGTAAAGATTTTAGTAGATTAAAAAATAAACACTGGGTGGATTTTTATCATTATAGGGTGGTTGTGTACACACACTGCCAACACACATTTCAATTCAAACAACTTGTAAAAGTGCATGTAGCATCCTATGACCCCTTTAAATCCTGCAAGGATGTCAAACCTCTCACCTTGAATTCTGAGAGCCATTCCTCCACCACACCACGCTCTGAGCAGAGCATGGTCCTCCTGAGAGAGAAAATAAGGAAAAGGTGAAGGGAGTACGAAAATATGTACAGAAAAAAAATGTAATAAATGAAGATTATTACCTCTCTTGCACCAAAACCATGGCCTAAAATTATCTTTTTTGCCACAATGTCAGTATCATTGAATTAAAAAAATTGGCCAGGCAAATTTATTTTCTCAACAACCATGAAAATATACAGTATTTTGCATTATTCCATTAAGTGATGCAAATCAGTTTTATGGCTAGTTTTAATGTCATTTTCTCTGACACAGGTTTTACATACTATTATAAGTTTAGACACACTTGGACTTAATTTATAAATTGAATAGTTAATTTGATCTTTAAAAAACATTTGATCTAAAAGTTTATGCTTAAATACTTAAAATAGTTTTACAGACAAATATAAAGTATATCTACAGTACACCATCAGTCAAATGTTTGAGGGCAGTACGATTTTTAAAGAAATTAATGCTTTTATTCAGTAATGATACTGATAATGAGATTTCTATTCCAAATAATTGCTGTTCTTTAGAATTTTCTATTCATCAAAAACAGTATCATGGTTTCCACACAAATATTATGCAGCACATTGACAATAAAAAAATATATTTATTAGAATGATTTCTAAAGGATCGTGTGACACTGAAGACTGGTGTAATGGTTGTAATGTAATTTCTTATTATTATCAATGTTAACAGTTGTGCTGCATAGTATTTTTGTGGAAACCATGATACCGTTTTTCACAGGATTTCTTGATGAATAGAAATTTATTTGGAATAGCCATATAGACCAGCATAAACCATCTAAGACCAGATGGGTTTCTTTAGCAAGGTTGAACTTCTTCAAAGAATCCCTGGAAATATACGATTTGATTTGCTTACCATTTTTGGGTCAATACTGCACTTAATTCTTACTCCTTCAGATGTGTTATTCAGTGATTTAGATTTATTATTGTTTTAATATGTGCAAATTGGCCAGACCGTTTTAGTGTTCATTTTGGCTCACCTGCCTCAAACCCAGCTCAGAAGTGTAGATGAGGAGAGATGTGGCTCAGATTCTCCATGTCTCTTGATCTCTGGTCAAACAGCCTGCAGATAAAAAGAAGACACACATCCCGCTCATAAGAAAACTCCATTAAAGCTCACACACCTGCCAGACACATAAGCATCACGGTTACTACAGCGACTGTTGGCTCATGTTCCAAACTGAGCGTTTAATATTGCAAACACACACACAGGTGTTACCCCATTCAGTCCTAATACAGGATGTCTGTGTTTATGCATGTTTGTGTGCAGCTCTTAAAATGGCAGGCTCTGCATATGGCAGTGTGTTGTGAGGGGGAGAGTGCTGTGCTCTGATTAGACAGCAGCGCTGTGTTGGGGGTTTGGGAGTGAATCTGAGGTGAACAGAACAGATGCTTTACACGCTAAACAAAATCTTGTGCTGTTGAGACATGTCCTGAGATAGCCTAGAGGAAGCAGAGGTTACTGCACTTACAGCTAGTGTTATATGCGGTCATTTAAAGCTTTGCATGTATACATGTATATACACACACATAAAGCTCCCAATAATCGAATAAGCTTTGTGTTTTGTTACTTTTAAGAAACAGTGTCAAATTCTGTCCATTTTATCATGAAATTCAAATAATTAAGGCTGGGTTTTGACACAAATTTCACGATTCGATTCGATTCACATTCACAATCTTGCGATTAGATTCGATTACCAATTCGATTCGATTCAATATCGATTATTTTGGATATATATCAGGTACAGTACATGCCAAATTTTCTCAAGGAAAAAAAATGCTGTAAAATTTACATGAGAGTCAGTTGGTACTATATTACTATAATATTGAAGGTTAAAATTGACTTATTTGTTAAAATTACACTTAATTAAGTTACAATTACATAATATTTCTACTTCAATTCGTTTTTGTGAAATATAAACAATGGCAGCTGTCATAAAAACGTGATGGATTTATTCAAACATAAATTAAACACTGAAGAACAGTAAAATTTATAATGAATATGTTATATGGTGCATATATTTAGCAAAATGCCCCTCTCTACAGTTTATTTTTCTATCTGACTATGACGTTACGTGACATTGTTTACAAGCCGTTACATTGACGTCTTTGTGCGGCTAAAACACTGATTGAACGATTACATGAGACAGGATACGGATTGTAAAGTTGTACTCTTTCTTTTAACTTACCTTTGGATGTTTAGTCATGTTTATTTTGTGCTGAAGCTGGTATTAATGTGGAGGAGATGATCAGTTCACATGTGCTATGCGCTACGCGCTGCTGCGTCTGTTGATCGAGGCCCTACAGCGATCTGTCACTCTACATTAAACAGCGCCAAAACGGCATTTATTGTTTAAATACTGCAATACAATGGACAGAATTATTATAGGCCTATTTTAGCAATGAATTGGAGTAGAAACATAATATTAAAATTAGATTTAGAAGTAAATGTAAAGCCTGCTCTGTTGTTCATTGTAACCTTTAAGATGATATTAATGTACAAGTAACACACACACTTTAAACAAATCTCCAACAAGAAAATTTATTATTTATTAATTATTATAGTATACACACACTTTAAACAAATCTCAAACAAGAAAATGTATTATTTATTAATTATTATAGTAATTATACAATTACTGTAGTTTTTATGATTTCATATTATTTGCAAATTAACATTTAACAGTTAAAACTTAAAGTAAAGTAAAACTTTTACAGAATACCAGGAAGCAACCCTCTACATTGCGAGTAAATCACTCGCATATGCGACTAAATCTTCACTCTGTAATAACTGCCATTTTGACAGTCTTTGATGTGGCATGACAGATCGCTGAATAGGACCCTCGGTTCAAACAGCAGCATGGAACGTGAATGAACGCGATCATCTCTTCCTCTTTATTACTAGTTATAACACTAAATAAACACGAATGAACATCTCACATATCATGTAATATCTCAGTGTTTCAACTGTTGAAAGACGTCAATAAACAGCTTGTAAATAATGTCACAATGTCATTGACCAAATCATTCAGCATGCACAGCTCACTAGAAAAAAAATGAATGAGCATTTCGCTAAATATATTAGCCTATATATTCATAGTTTACTTAACCTGTAGTTAACTCTTAATTATTTAATAAATATGTCATGAAAACAAGTTGTGACAGCCACTGTGTCAATTAGGGCTGCACGATTAATCGAATGCGATTGTCATGCGCATTTTGATAGTAATGTTGGTTCTGTAATCAGCAGGAAATCATCATCACGTGCTTTCAGATGGAGCAGGATTTACTACACATAGCCGTAGTTCACTGACAAGTTACGCAAAAAAAACGCAGCGAGAGAGGGAGAGAGAGAATTGACGCGCTACCTATGCGCGCTACATGTAAACGATATTCTTTGTTGTATTTTCCTGTCAAAATAGTTATTTTGGAATTCCTTTGGAATTCTTCCGCTTTTAACAACTACCGCTTTCTCCGGTAGTGGGCGGAACTAATACGCAAACGGCAATCTCATTGGCTGGCGCTCACCTATTATCGTCCCTGTTTTGATTTCAGCAAATC
>NW_015639297.1:62335-68720 GCF_001515625.1 Sinocyclocheilus rhinocerous
TATATCAGTCTGGCGAGTAAACAAAAAAATTTACAAGCCAATGGCGATTCAATTGCCAAGGTGTTCGTAGAGAGCTGCCAGGAAGACTTGTTTACTTTTTTTAATATTTGTTTTACTAACATATTAAATCATTTCATTATTTATCCATTAAGAATATGACCAGTACTGCACATGTTGTGTAACTATATTATTTGTACATATTTTTACATGTGTACAAACATTTGTGGTGAGTAAAATTTTGTAAAGCTTTTGAAAGAAGTCTCTTATGCTCACCAAGGCTGCATTTATTTAATTTATCAAAATGTATCAGTAAAACGGTAATACTATGACATTATCACAATTTAAAATAACAGTTTTATTTTAATATATTTTAAAATGTAATTTATTCCTGTGATGGCAAACCTGAATTTTCAGCATTTATTACATCATTCTAGTTTGCTGATTTGCTGCTCAAGAAACATTTCTTATTATCAATGTTGAAAACACTTGTGCTGCTTATTATTTTTGCTATTTTGATAAATAGAAACTTATAAATTGTTTTATTATAAATGTCTTTGCTGTCACTTTTGATTAACGTGTCCTTGGTGAACACAGTGTACATTTAGTAATTGTAATTTTGTCCTGGATTAACGGTGACCACTTACAGCATACATGCTGTGTCATTTTAAATATACTGTATATATTAAATCAAAAGACTTATTATGCTTAAATGTTTAACAAAATGTATAGACAAATAGATTGTGTTTGTTCGTTTTTTACTTGGTAAATATGCAAGAGCTGGAAAAATACTCTAAAATACACAAATACACTTTTCCCTCAAACATGAATTTTAACCTAAAAATGTGATGCTGGAACAAAGGTTCATGGACAAGTTACGTCAACCACTCATTCAGTTTAGAGCCTCCCAAGTCAAAAATGAAAGTTTATCCTGAGGCTCTGAAAAACTTTGACTAAAATATTTGAAAAATGCAGCATGTCTGCAACAAAATAGCAGTCAACAACGCTCCCCTCACAAGAGATACTCCCCTCTTTACACAGAAGCTGCAAACCTTCAGAATTAAAGCCTTACCTCAAGACAGGGCAATCTGCCTGACCAAAACATTCCTCTGCTACATGAATGCTACACGGTTAGCGCACCTGCTCTCCAACGCTTGCCAACGGGTAAGAAGCTTACAAGATTCAGTGCCAGATAATTAAGTGTATACAGTCCCCCGAAGAGGGACGCACAGCGAGGCCTAAAATAGCCATTGGGAAAAGAGCTTAGTGCAAAGAGACAAGAAGAGGGAAAATGAGAGGTGATTTCACTGAACGGAGATCAAAGTAAAGCATTCAACAAGCAGAGTTTACTATGATCGGCCGCAGCGGGACGCAACAGAAAGGTCATTGTTAAATAGGTTGTGCAACATACTCCAAGTACTTGGCTGAAACGCACTCCAAACTGTCACAGACACACAATTCACCTGAGCTGACACTCAAAACCTCATCAGATACCCACAGCTCACGCTGTTACCATAGTGAGGACAAACATTCAAGTGAAACATATGGACTTGTATACAAAACATATGCATTCCTAGATGCATGCGTTCAAACACACCAAGAATTATTTTTTTCTGACAGTGTAAAATACATCTTATCACTCTCAATCCTGTCAAATTAGCCAGATGGTGTCTAATCTCGCCCAGGCAAATCTCTGTGCTGCACAGAATACAAGTCCTTGGCAAGGGTCACGATCCAGCTCCTCTGAGATAAAAACAACTCGGTGTCTAAGACAAAAAGACCAATTTGGTTTGATTAAAGAATTACTCTAGGGTTACATCAGTGGCAAATCAGGCCCCAGTGATTGCTGCCATCCTTCCTGTGTCATTTGACTGTGGTTTTTCAGTGAACACCGGCTTCCTGCTCTCAACACTGGTGCATCTGTGTTTGGGGGGGAGGGGGTGGAAATGCAAACTTCATACTGCTGGTTTATAGGTGTGCCTTTCTGGCATCAAATCACTTCACTTTAAATCATGAGATTTAAAACTGGTGTTATGCCAGAAGCTGGAATAATGCCAATGTGTGTGTGGTGTAAAGGTATCCAGAGAATAGATAATGCATATTGAAAAATACCTTAAAAAGTTAGATGAGCTAGGCCAAACCATTATGCTAAAACTAAAGAGCGCTTGTTTCTTTAAAATTGTAGCATCTATAAAAACACATAATATATGCTAAAAATAATATATTTATCTATATCTATAAAAAATAATATGCATTCAGACCTAGTGTGCATCACTTTCTCTGTTTTTACTTTTTTTTTTTTAGAGCCAGCCAAATCACAAGACTGTTAGAATGGATTCAGCTAAATCAATTTATTAATTGTCAACACACACACACACAAAATAATAGTAATCCTTTTAAACAGAGCATGGCAGCCCGTGACCCAAGGCTGAAAAATATGACTTCATTTTTACTCTTATAGGTTAAAAATACAGCACTAAAAGTCAAACAATGGGAGTAAGTGTACAATACGTGTAAATGTATAGCCAGTGATGCGTATTATTATTTGCAATAAAGTTTTTAACAATCTATGTTTCATGTGTTTATTTTAGTTAACCATTCAAAATAAATACTGAATTCCAAGCACTGTCTGTTAATATTATAAAATTATTTTTATAAAATATTATACAATATTTTATAAGAGCACATAATAACAACCTAATCATCGATAATTTTGCACAAACTTCCCTGTAATAATTTAATTTATTTTACGTTTTCTAGAAATAACCTATTTCAAGCCCATTTGTAGAACTATCTGGATGTTGCTCGGAACTAATGTTTATTGTTATATACTGAAATAAATATTTAAAAAACGGGAGTTTGGTTTATATTAATTTACGGTTGCATTTAAAAGAGAAATAAATCATGGTTATATTTTTGTGTCCTTCTATCATAATACAAGTCTAAACGTGTTATTCAAATCATCTCTGCAATATATATGACATGTTGTTAACTTTTTAGTGACAATAAATGTAATTTAATAAATATATTTAATAATCATTCGGCCTAAATATAAGCGAATCAGCGTCATCTTCCAACGTATGTGGTTCAAATGCATTAAACATGCTCATCTTTGCTCATACATACAGATTCTATCAATGGTTTGGTTCTGAATTACATACCAGTAGGATCTGGACTCCTCCGGATGCTGCAGATGATCACTAGTCCTTGAGCAACGCTGCAATGCGCCTTAAAGGACAGACCCGACACAACGACCACTTCTGAGATCAAGCAGAACATTACTTGTACAATCCCACCGGACCATTACTATTTATATCAAGGAATCGATGGGTTAAAAAGGCCTTGCGTTTGCCAGACCGAAAGGATCACTGCCGTGTTGACATCATCATGTATCTCCGCTCTCTATCTCTTCCTGCCAACTTGCAGCAATTTACCTGACCAATTGAGTCTCTCAGATCGAGCCCTCGCCGCGGCTGGCCAATAGCTGCGCAGTACGGTGAGTGGTGAGCTGAGCGGTGATCACCGTGCTGCGCCGCTATTGGCCAGTCGCGTCGGGCTCGATCTGAGACTCAATTGATCAGGTGAATAGGTGACCCGTGCTGGGTTAAGACAGGTGACACGCGTCATCGATCTCAGTAAAAATGTACTCAGGGAAGTGCAGTGGACTTCGAGTTCCTATGTTTGCGATTCTCTTGGGTGAAAAGGGTCATGTAACTATAGCAAATAGTCTGGGTGCTGTTGCACTGGATTTTCCATAATGAATGGGAATCTTTCACGAACTGTGGACGAGATCATGGGACTTGTATCTATCTATCTATCTATCTATAATTTATTATTTTTAATTATATTTTAAGTTCAATTAAAATTTAATTTAAGGTAAATAGCCATTGTTGACAGAATATCTTATTATGCATAATTTCCAATCATTTTGGGGGGGGTTGGTGTCAAATTATGCAAAAATTGTTTTCAGTTGTGTATAGCAAAAAGTGTCCATAGCTGAAACATCCATTAAATAAATAAATAAAAAGAGCTTCTGGTTTTTAAACAATGCCATTGTGGCAAATGGTTTTATTACAGACGGAGGTACATGTTGTTAATATCTCATAAAAATTCAGAACTTCAGATCTTTCCAAAACTGTTTTCAAGCACTGCATGCAAGTTCAGTCAGATACAAAGAAGAAATCGCATTCTTTTCATAGTCCTTCCTAAGTGTAAAGAGAATGTTACTGTTTTAACTGATGAAAGAAGCAGAGAAAAAAAGTTTTTTTTTTAAAGAAGATTGCAAATTTTAAGTCCAGTGTGAACCTTCCAGTTTACATAAAGGCTGTATCACTAAAATATTACATTTTCAACAATGCTTCTCAAGGAAAGAACTGCAATGCCTCCAACCCACTTGGATCCAGATGAAAATGCTCTTAAGGTGGGTTTCTAATAATCACCTGCCTATTAGAACAGCAAATCCACAGTTGTTACAAGTCCGAAACATTTTCATCCACAGTCCCCAGCTGTACCAGCGGAGTCCCTCTGATAAAGATTTGTTACCAGCCTCGGGTGGGTTTCCAGGTGTCTATAACCTTCCCTTTAGAACGGACAAAATAAACTGGATGCATCATAGCTGTAGCACAAGCCTGTCAACAAAACATACAAGCCTGCTATTAATTTTAAATAAATTAATTTCATTGTATTAAAATGTGTCATGTTAAGTTATCATTAAAAAACAGCAGGGGAAAAAAGGTAAATGCAACTGCCAACATTGGCAGTTGAAATGACAAGCCCTCATCTCTAGGCTATGTTAAATACGGGCTCATTGCATTGAGGATGAACAAAGTTTGTGCTGAATACAGCATTTTTTGTGCAGCGAATTGTTGGATATTTTTTCCAATTCAGCCCAAGTTAATGATGTTTTGTAGTATTGGAAGTATGCACTTTAACATTGTTGTTTACTCTTGTTCAATAAACAGTTTTAGTACCGTGTTGATGTCCAAATTTGTGACCTGAAGGAAAACAGTCAAAGACTTCTGATGTACAAGCAATGGCTTAGTCAGATGGAGAATGTCCTTTCATACAGATGAATACAGTGTGTTTCTGTGAGCTTTGTTTGAGGGAGATGGTTAGTAACTCACATGGTAAGGCATGAGTGTGAGGAGTGACCCCAGTGGGAACTGCTTGATGTCCAGTTTTCCAGAGATGGGCTCCACCCTGCCGTGTTCCTGAGTCATAGACAGGAGTCTGCAAAACAGACGACACCCTTCATGCTATTTATATTATCTGACTCACAAAACCTCCTACTCGCACTGTTGTGATGTAAAATAAACATCTAAACATGTACAGAGAAGGATTATCCAATCTCAGTTTTTAATATTTGAGAATGGATTTGATGCTTAAATATTTATTCTCACATGAATCACATTTTGATTGTCAGTTCAAATCACTTAAATTCTATGCAGACAGATGACTTAATGGAAACATAGGGATGCAATATGAAAATGTAGACCAGTAAGTTGATAGTTATATTTATGTTGCGGCTAATAACTGATAAATGGCTGATATAAAAAAATTAAAAACACTAAAAACTACAATCAGTCATTTTATATACTAAAAATAAACTTAAGCGTACATTTGCTACAAATGTAAGTGTTTTAATTAGGGCTGTCAGATTAATGCATTAACTTAATTAATTAGTTATGAAAAATAACGCGATTAAAATATTTTAACGCAGTTAAATCACTGGCACCGCCCCCAAACATGTATGCCCCTTACATTTCATATACTTGACTGTTGACAAATATGATGCAGGGCAACAACTCCATTAATGCAGTTATGCCCTAAAATTCAAGATATTGGGGCAAAAAATGCCCCTGTATGAGCTTCTGTCTCATATTTATATCATATGATAAGCGATATCACATCAGCAAAGAGAGCAATATCACAGGAGAACACGAGTGCATGTGATTTTATACAACAGTTCAGTAAATAAGAAGTTAATATTGTGCTATATTTTAAACACAATAGTGTGTTCTTGTTCAACTTTGCCAACGAAAATATTACCTAAAAGCCACAGCAGAACTGGGGTGTATTCCAGAAAGCACGGGTAACTTACCGTCAGCTAAACCCTGAACTTTCGGTTGATTAACCCCAAACCTTGCTTACTCGAGGTATGTGGTTCCAAAAACGCGTCCGGGAGTAAGTTCATTCAACTCCGAGTATGTTCCTGGTTAAGACTCAAGACATTCTCAACAGAGCGACGAATCGACGAGTCACTATGGAAACGGACGCTAAGAAAAAGCGCCATGCTGTTTCTTTCTTCTTCTTTTGTTCAATGGTCGTTTACATGCTTAGTGCATATCGCCACCTAATTGATGGTTGTGCAATCATTTTTCTTTTTTTC
>NW_015639297.1:78941-143020 GCF_001515625.1 Sinocyclocheilus rhinocerous
TATTAGAACAGCAAATCCACAGTTGTTACAAGTCCGAAACATTTTCATCCACAGTCCCCAGCTGTACCAGCGGAGTCCCTCTGATAAAGATTTGTTACCAGCCTCGGGTGGGTTTCCAGGTGTCTATAACCTTCCCTTTAGAACGGACAAAATAAACTGGATGCATCATAGCTGTAGCACAAGCCTGTCAACAAAACATACAAGCCTGCTATTAATTTTAAATAAATTAATTTCATTGTATTAAAATGTGTCATGTTAAGTTATCATTAAAAAACAGCAGGGGAAAAAAGGTAAATGCAACTGCCAACATTGGCAGTTGAAATGACAAGCCCTCATCTCTAGGCTATGTTAAATACGGGCTCATTGCATTGAGGATGAACAAAGTTTGTGCTGAATACAGCATTTTTTGTGCAGCGAATTGTTGGATATTTTTTCCAATTCAGCCCAAGTTAATGATGTTTTGTAGTATTGGAAGTATGCACTTTAACATTGTTGTTTACTCTTGTTCAATAAACAGTTTTAGTACCGTGTTGATGTCCAAATTTGTGACCTGAAGGAAAACAGTCAAAGACTTCTGATGTACAAGCAATGGCTTAGTCAGATGGAGAATGTCCTTTCATACAGATGAATACAGTGTGTTTCTGTGAGCTTTGTTTGAGGGAGATGGTTAGTAACTCACATGGTAAGGCATGAGTGTGAGGAGTGACCCCAGTGGGAACTGCTTGATGTCCAGTTTTCCAGAGATGGGCTCCACCCTGCCGTGTTCCTGAGTCATAGACAGGAGTCTGCAAAACAGACGACACCCTTCATGCTATTTATATTATCTGACTCACAAAACCTCCTACTCGCACTGTTGTGATGTAAAATAAACATCTAAACATGTACAGAGAAGGATTATCCAATCTCAGTTTTTAATATTTGAGAATGGATTTGATGCTTAAATATTTATTCTCACATGAATCACATTTTGATTGTCAGTTCAAATCACTTAAATTCTATGCAGACAGATGACTTAATGGAAACATAGGGATGCAATATGAAAATGTAGACCAGTAAGTTGATAGTTATATTTATGTTGCGGCTAATAACTGATAAATGGCTGATATTAAAAAATAAAAAACACTAAAAACTACAATCAGTCATTTTATATACTAAAAATAAACTTAAGCGCACATTTGCTACAAATGTAAGTGTTTTAATTAGGGCTGTCAGATTAATGCATTAACTTAATTAATTAGTTATGAAAAATAACGCGATTAAAATATTTTAACGCAGTTAAAGCACTGGCACCGCCCCCAAACATGTATGCCCCTTACATTTCATATACTTGACTGTTGACAAATATGATGCAGGGCAACAACTCCATTAATGCAGTTATGCCCTAAAATTCAAGATATTGGGGCAAAAAATGCCCCTGTATGAGCTTCTGTCTCATATTTATATCATATGATAAGCGATATCACATCAGCAAAGAGAGCAATATCACAGGAGAACACGAGTGCATGTGATTTTATACAACAGTTCAGTAAATAAGAAGTTAATATTGTGCTATATTTTAAACACAATAGTGTGTTCTTGTTCAACTTTGCCAACGAAAATATTACCTAAAAGCCACAGCAGAACTGGGGTGTATTCCAGAAAGCACGGGTAACTTACCGTCAGCTAAACCCTGAACTTTCGGTTGATTAACCCCAAACCTTGCTTACTCGAGGTATGTGGTTCCAAAAACGCGTCCGGGAGTAAGTTCATTCAACTCCGAGTATGTTCCTGGTTAAGACTCAAGACATTCTCAACAGAGCGACGAATCGACGAGTCACTATGGAAACGGACGCTAAGAAAAAGCGCCATGCTGTTTCTTTCTTCTTCTTTTGTTCAATGCTCGTTTACATGCTTCGTGCATATCGCCACCTAATTGATGGTCGTGCAATCATTTTTCTTTTTTTCAGTTTACTCTTTAATCCTTGAGAATAAGAATTATATTGTTTGCTTGGTGCTAATTATATATTAAGTCATATCAGATATGTATTTTGATTTAGAATTTAGACATTATAGAAAATGCTGATCCATGTGTGAGATGATAATATAAAATGTAATAAATAAATATATATAATATAATAAATTAAACATTACCTTGTCATCCTGAAAGTAACCTCCGATTTTGGAACCGAAAGCTGAGGTTATTCGCTTGCTTATCCTCAAACATACTCGGGTATGTCACATAATCTGCTTTTTGGAATGTGCGTCTCCGAGCAAAACAGCGGTGTTTAGTTTCTGAATGAATCTGCGTTTTGCAACGAATCATGTGAATCAATGATTCAAAGAGAGATACGTTTACTGAATTCCTGAATGAATCAGCCATTTGAACGAATCGACTCTTATAGACATTTACTGCCACCTGCTGGAGTATCATTTCATTTATTAAAATAAATAAATAAATAAATATTAAAGGGATAGTTCACCAAAAATAAATAAATAAATAAATTCTGTGATCATTTACTCACCCTCATATTGTTTCAAACCTGAATGAATTACTTTCTTTTGCACAACATAAAAGAAGGTATTTTGAATACTGGTGGTAACTAAGCCGTTTTGGTCACTAGTGACTTTCATTGCATGAACAAAAAATGTTTCTCAAATTATCTTCTTTTATGTTCCATACTTTGTTAGGCCATTGTAGCCTAAACATTTAACATGATAATAACTTTAAATTATCTTTTGGGGGTATTTTCACAGCCAAATTAGTTTGTGATTAATTAGATTAATTAATCGCAGCACCCTGTAATTAATTAGATTAAAAATTTTAATCGACTGACAGCCCTAGTTTTAATGTTTTTGAAGTATTTTATGCTCACCAAGACTGCATTTATTTCATCAATAACAGATCAATTTCAGATCAACAATAAAAACAATAATAGGGTGAAATATCATTACAATTTAAAATAACTGTTTTCTATTGTTATGTACGTTTATTAAAATGTAATTTATTTCTGTAATGCAAAGCTGAATTTTTAGCATCATTACTCTAGTCTTCAGTGTCACATGATCCTTCAGAAATCATTCTAATATGCTGATTTGGTGCTCAAGAAACATTTCATACTATTATCAGAGTTCATCTTGATTTTCAGCTTAATGCACATTTTTGTGTATAATGTGATACATTTTTTCAGGATAAATAAAAGGTTCAAAAGAACAGCATTTATTTGAAATATATATCTTTTTAATTGTATTTCTTTGTTGTTACTTTTGAACAACTTAATGCATTTTTGCTGAAAAAACGTATTAATTGAAATAAAAATAATAATAGTCTTACTGACCCCAAACCTTTGAACAATGTAAATGTAACAGTATAAATGTAAAAATAAGAGAAATTAATAATAATAAATTTCCCCATTTTCAATCAATCAATGAATCAATCTGCCAGTAACTGAAAAAAAAAACCCTGGAGAAAAACACCTTCATATCCATCCACATGATCTCTTACTTGAGTTCTGGGTGTCCTTCGATGATGGCATATCCTGTAGGTAAGCGCCCCCCACCATCATGACTCAGTGCTGTCCACCCACAATCTACAAGTAACTGGTTCCTGTGTGGGTAGTGGCCTATGACCCGCGTCAGCACCCGTACTGCAACATCCTCAAGTCTACAGGACCCGATGAGGGACTGCTGCACATCTGGACATGCAACGGATAATATTATGATTCAAAACAAGCTGATAACATCACTGCTTACAACAGGAGAACATGGCAACACAGACCATAAAATATGTAGTTCCCAGGATGCACCTCACTCAACATGGCCATGTCTGGGACTGGGTGGCTACAGGAAGGGGTGGAGCCAATGCTGGATTTGACACCTTGTATTCCAGCAGCCTTCAACCTATGGATAGCATGAATAATATCATCACAGCATATTAAGTAGGGATGCATTGACATTAAAATTTTGAAAATTCAAATTTTCAAATGATAATGATAATGACTAAAGCTTTAACTAAAGCAAATGATAATGTTCATATTATGTGCCTACTACATTAAAGTTATATGGTATATTGTCAAAATAAATTAAAAATACAACACTAAAAAATAAAATCAATTATTGTAAATGCTACAAGTGAATTTAGACACCATATTATAATATGCAATATAAAAAATAATGTACATTTAGTGTTTAAATTAGTGTTTAAAATGATATGCTTTGTTAACTATATTAAAAATAAAATACTAAAAAGTGATTCAGTTATTTTAAATGCAATTTAGACAACACAATATGATGTACAATATTAAAAAACTTCATTTATTAGTGTTGTTGAACTATCAGCTTTTAAAATGTTTTGTTGACTAAATGAAAATAACACTAAAATCAATTATTTTAAATGTGAATATAGTCATCACAATAAAAGTGTACACAATATTATAATGTACAATCTAAAAATAAACTTTTAATTTATTTTGTACTAAAGATTACATTTATTAGTGTTGTTAAATTATTCATATTTAAAAACTAAATTGTCTAAGTTGTCTAATTAAAATTAAAATCTCTTAATTTGAAGGCTATAAGTGAATAGTCGATGGCACAAAATTATAATGTACAATATAAAATACAAAACACATTAATTTTTTTGCTAAAGGTTGCATTTATTAGTGTTGTAAATGATCTGTGTTGTCTACAGAAATTAAAAATAAAATACTCAAAAAAAAACGATTGTTTTAAATGTCTGTAAATTTAGATATCACAATATTATAATGTATAGTACTATTTATTTATTTGTTATTTGCAAGAGATTACATTTGTTAGTGTTGTCAAATACTTAAAGTTTTTAAAGATTAACTTCGAGTGTTAGATGATATCAGCATACTTCTCCATGAACTGTAGCACAATGGTAGTGGTTTCCTGAGCAACAGCTTTGATTTGCTCCTCCCCCTGACAGGCGTAGGTGTTCCCGCAGTGGGCGTAAATTCCCGTCAGCTCCACCCCTGAAGTATCCCAGATCTCCAGGGCAAGCTGTAGTGCAGCTGGGTCACAATGAGGAATGCCCGCTTTCAAAACAAAAAAACTAAACAATTTATCCAACTGCAGTACACCTAAAACCATGCTTCAAACATTTGGACGTACATTTGCTGAACTCCATCTTCAAGTGTTACCTCTCCCATTGTCACAATCCAGTTTCATCCACACCTTCCAGACTTTTCCCTGTTTCAGAGGTCTCTTCTTCAGTTGCTGCAGGGCGAGGCGGTTGTCCACCACGATGTGGAATAGAGAAAGTCTCTCGGACAGCTCGGCACAGCGCTCCACTTTATCAAATGGCAGAGGGTATGCATAAAGTATATCGTCATAGCCGTTATCAGCATAGAATGATGCCTCAGCTAGAGTAGACACAACAATACAACGACGAGAGCCTCCTGTCATGATGTCCGCACATTCCCTGAAGACAGATAACATTAATGAGGAAAGAAACAATGGTAATAACATGACACGATTTTTACTTTGAGGTTAATATTCCTTTGCCCAAATCCTTTGTTTTCTTTTTACAGTACATAAATGGCACTTGGTTTGATATTTTGTTATATAATAAAAAATTCAAAAGTGCCTTAAATGTCCAAATATTTATTTACAAAATTACTAGTGAAAAAGTTAATGATGTAAGAATCATTCTTATAATCATTACAGTTAATGATGACAGAAATTTTATTTTGTGGTGAAATGTTCCTTTGAATAAATACTTTTACATTTTGCATCTATTATTTGATCATTTAAAACTTCTTGTTATGAAATGTCTTGCTTAAAAGTGTGTGTGTGTGTGTGTGTGTGTGTGTGTGTGATGTGTGTTTAATAAAAGCCACTTGGTTTGATATTTTGTTATATAAAATATATAAAAAAAATTTGACAGAACTTGACAGAAACTATTATAATTACTAGTAAAAAAAAAGATTAAAAAAAGACAAACCTGAAGGAAAAAAAAAATCAAAATACTTTTCAGTTTTCATTCTTAACAGTACTGTAAATTACGTGTTATTTAAAAGTTTAATCTTGTCAAATGTTTTGCTTTAGAAGTGTGTGTGTGGGTATTTTCCCCCAAACAAATGCCACTAGGTTTGTTATATAATAAAACTGTAAAAAATAAAATAAAAAAAGTGTCCAAAATTTGGTAGACAGCCAGTCAAAATGACTAGTGAAGAAGACTAACGTGATAAGGGTATTAATAAAAGTATCTTGCAAACAAAATTTCCAAGAGGTTGGTGCTGTTGAGATGAGAGTCTCACAGTGTTTTGTGTGTTTTCATGTGAGGTCGGAGCTGGACCCCTAGTTTGTGGAAGCGCTCCAGCATGCCTTCAGCGTTTCTTCTCGCTTTATCCAGGTCAATGATCAGCGCTGGAGTACAAAGGTCTTTGATATAATTCAACAGCAGCCATTATCGAAAAACTAAAAGAAATAAAATATAATAACAACACGTTTAAGCGAAATGGAAACCTGCAGAGCTGTAAAAAGTTGCAGACTGTGTAGATAATAGATGCAAGTTAACTTTAAAATTTAATTCCAGTAGTAAATACATTTAAGAAATAATCCAGTAAACATGAGCTTGATTTATGGTCAAAGTAACTCGTGTCAAATAGTTATGATAAACTGAGGATAAACTAATAATAGCAGCTTTTCTTTCACTCACCATAAAGGCAGCGGATCAAATACTGCTCAATGAGAGCGAGCGTGTGAAGCCAGAATCAGCACAGCGACACAAGACGAGACAAACTGCGGCTTTTCAAACTTAAAGCTCCTGACGAGATTTACGGAAAATATATAGGAGTGTTTCTTCCACCACGGGAAGCAAAAAGGTTGATTTTTTTTAAGATAACCGATTTCGACGTTTGTTTCTCATAGACATTTTTAGTATTCTTCATTTATTTTTTACAAATGGTCTTAATAGGTCTAGTTTTTTTTTTTACAGTTGTCCAAGACCCACGCTTATATTTTACACTGATCATCTATCACAAAAACTAATCATTTTATCATTAATATTGTGTAGGTGTACGAGCAAGAAATATTTTGTAGGTTTACTTTAACTTCTGTATTTATAATTCTTTGTATTATCTGGGTTGCACAAGTTATTCCCTTGAAATATATATGTAATGTGATTTCAGGCAAACTTTGTCATTATTTGTTATTATATTATATTAGCCTATCACTGATACTTAACAGAAAAGGGGGATCAAATGATAGTGTGGATTAGATTTTTTTTTTTTGCATAATTGATTTGTAGCCTAGGCCTATATGGAAGAGACCAATTGTTCAATAAACAAAAGAAGTATTCAGTCTTGTCTTTATCGTGAATCTCAAATGCACTGAAGCAATGGAAACTAGAATCTGCTCACATCTTTTACACATGTTTTTGTCACGTTCAAGTTCAATGGCAGTGAGGCTCAGAAAGATGTAAATACCATGAGCATGAGAATGCTAAAGACTGCACGTTAAATACACAGCACTCTTTGTCTTAATGCTATACAGCAATGCTGGAGTGGATGTGTGAACATTTCAAATCGTCAACAAAACATTCATCCCAGGATGATGCAGGTTACAGATATTTCAAACTATCTCCAGCACATCTGTAGCACTGGTTTGGCTGAATAACATCAGAATGTCTAATCTAATGTCCCCGATGAACTTTTTGTTACTCATTAAAGTGGATTATTTCAAAGTCAGTTAATCAAGTGGCTAATTAAGGCTTGTAGTCATTAACGCTAATCCCTTCTCTCCCACTTGGATAAAATCCTCAATTACCAAAGCCGTGTGAGAGTATCAGAAAGATCTTAAGGCCTGTTTTCACTTTTTAGCTTGATGTCTTTCAAGAGAGCTACAGGCTGTATATCTATACATCCAGGCTTTTCAGACAATTCTGGTTGTTGTGGTAATACTACAGTGATATGATTTTAAATTCCAGTCACATCTTAAACAATACAGTTTAAGTGTTTCTTATGGCTGCATTTATTTGATCAAAAATACCGTAAATAATAACATTGTGAAAAATTATTAATTTTCAAATAAGTTTCTTTATATTTTAAAATGTAATTTTCTTCAGTAATGATAGTCTTGTGGGCAGCACTCGCTGACATATAGTGCTACAGGAGTCCCAAGTTCGAATCCCGGCTCAAGGACCTTTTCCAATACGCTTTCTGTCAGCTCTACACTGATCTGAAACAGAAGGCAAAAATTCCAAAAAAAAAAAAAAAAGCCTTTAAAAAAAAAAGTAATTTATTTCTGTGATGGCAAAGCTGAAAGTCTAGTCTTCAGTGTCACACGATCCTTCAGAAATAATTTTTGTATGCTGATTTTGTGTTCAAGAAACATTTATTTTTAGCAATGTTGAAAACATTGTGCTGCTTAATATAGTTTGTGGAAATTGTGATTTGTATGACTTTTCCAATCATAAAATCTAATTTTTAAAAAGTATGCACACCATGTGTTAGTGACCCAGTGCTGTTCTGCAAAATCAATGTCTTAAAATTCACTTTAAGTGATACGTTGACAATTGTGCATTATTTGAAACCATTGTTTGTAAAGAAATGTCTTCATTCTCCATCTAGTAGAATTCTTCATATCTGCAGATGATATATCTTCTGATAAACTCTTGCAAGATTTGCATTTGCAGCTACAAATCGCTAGGTGGAGCTGCAGGACTCACACAGTAACAGTGTGTGATCATCACATGACTTTTAGTGACAGCAAGGGTAATACCGTTAGGAGGCATAAGATGGTGCCAATAACACATGCACACACTGCCAAAAAAGCTGTATTTAGGAAAACTGCTTTTTTATTTAAAACTCAGAGCTGCTAGACAGACATGAGGTGTCAAGTTTGGCTTAAGACGGAGACATGTAACGTCTGCAACAACAGACATATCGCTGATAACTGGCAAGGACAATCCAGCAAAGCACCCAGTTACTATGTAACAGGTGCAAGCCATGATAAAGAAGCACGTTCCGTGTAGCTCCAATTAGGAGAGCCTGGAAAACGGTATTACGAGCCATACAAAAACACAAATCCAATAATTACAGTGGCTTACAAGCAGAATAACACATACAGGACTTCGCACAGAGCTTATAACCTTCTAAACGGTTTTTCGGTGAATGCACATTGCCAAACAAAACTACCTTTCTTAACACGTGCAAAGCTGGCGGAAGGGAAATAGCTCAAAATAAACTTAGTATTGAACACAAGTTCTCACACACACACTCTCTAATGTTTAGCATTATGTCCGTCCTATGCTCATGCTCAAGCCAGCATTCTTCATAAAGAAAACACAAAGCATGTTAATGCACGTCTGTCTTCACAGCTCTATCACATTCAGAGTCACTATGAGAAGCCCCTTATAGATGACAGATGGAGAGGTGAGTGAGAGAAGAAGTCACTTCCTCTCTGCTCATCATCTCTCAGCAGCAGGCAGTAGCACTCTGGAGGTCCAACTCCCGCACTCCACTTCATTCATCCCTCCTTCAGTAGCTGGGCTCCGACGGCTTGTTTAGCTCCACTTTTACACCTCTTTCACCTGCACCTAAAAGACAGAGAAAGACACAAATTTTGATATAAACCTGCCGTTTGCTCTCTCTGATAATCCATACCTGTTATTAGAAAGTAATTCACTCACTGTGGCTCAGTAATTATTTCAATGATGCTTCATCCGGAAATAAAAATACTGTCATCATTTGCTCACCCTCATGTCATACACACAGTTCATACAACGAAAGAGAGCAGTTACTGGTTACTACACTACTGTTTAAACAACTGGAGTCTAACAAAATGAATATGTTTATTCAGCAAGGACACATTAAATTTATCAAAAGGAACAGTAAAGACATTTAAATGTTATATATTACTATTTTAAATAAATACTGTTCTTTTAAACTTTCTATTCATCAAAGATTCTTGAAAAAAGCATCAGTTCCCATAAAATATTAAGCAGCAGAATAAGATTTCTGAAGACTGTAGTAATGGCTGCGAAAAATTCAGCTTGCCAATCAGAGAAATAAATTACAATTTAAAATATATCAAAACAGGAAAACAGTTATTTTAAATTATAATAATGTTTTACAATATTATGGTTTTTTACTGTTTGATCATCGTATGGGCTTCTTGTTGTGTATGTTTATAAAAACACTTTAAAATTACATCACTCTGTCTTTATACATATCCATTCAAAAGTTTGGTGTCAGTAAAATTTTTATTATTGAAAGAAATTCATACTTTTATTCAGTGAGGATGCATTAAATTGATCAAAAGTGACAGTACATTTTACAAATATGTTCTATTACATATAAATGTTGTCTTGAACCTTCTATTAATCAGAGAATCCTACAAAATCTATGTTTCTTTTATAGAGCAAATCTTGTTTCAGGAGCTTGACAGCCCCAGTGACCAATTACTTCTACCAAACAGAAAAGAGCAGCATAAACAACCTGCTAAACGTCTCATGTTGTGTTCCACCAAAAAAGAAAGTCAGACAGTTTTGGAACAGCATGAGGGTGAGTAAATAATGACAAAAAGTTAATTTTGGCCTGCACAACTGTCGATTAGGAAGGAACGTCTTGTTAAAAATCAGTGGAAGCGCCTGGTCATGTTTGAGCAGATCTCACCTGTTAGATATTTCTCTTTAGCACGAGCTCGCTCATCAGCGTCAAAATACCACACCGTCATAGCATACCTGCACATAAATACACACATAATTGTATAGAAGCACAAGCAGCTTACAGGACCATTAAAAAAAAATGAAACGTCACTATCACTGACCTCGTGGCATAAGCTGACTGGACCTCATGTGGGTTCCGTCTGTCTGACCAGAAGAGCAAAAGTCTGTCAAACTTGGGCTCAATGTCTGCAAACTGAGCGGTTCCCTCTGGAAAGATCCGCAAAAGGCCACCATGTTCCTACAGAGTGAGCAGATGAGAATCAGGCTATATGGTTTGATGAGTACCTTCATATTTCGACATTTTAAACTTTTTAGGGTTGTATGTGGTTAAAATCATTAGAATTGGTTCAGACAACCGATACCTAATTTATTCAACTCAGTGTGAAGACAGCAGGTAAATATAAATATATATATATATATATATATGTGTGTGTGTGTGTGTGTAAAAAATTAAACAGAAAATGAAATTCAATATTATTTATATAGAAGTATTTAGCACAAAAGTGAATTGTATTCGACTAAATAGGTGAACTCAACATTCTGGCAATCCACTCCCATAAAAAAACTAATTAATAAATAAAAGTACAACAAAAATACAGCCTTTTTAAAATATGATTTGTTTTTAATTGTCACATTAGAAACTACCATAATGCATACATATTTCTTGAATTCAAAATATTGTACTGAATTGTACTTGAAAAATGATTAAAATCATGTACACTTAAAGACAGTCATGTCAATGAATCAATATGAGTACTTCTATAAAATGAAAAAACCTATACAAATATAATGTACATATAATTACAAAAATATTAATAAAACAATTATAATAATTAAAGGATTATAAAAAATATATTGATATTTACACACACACACACAAATACATAAATACACACAATACATATTTAAATATAAAACATTAATAATAAGAAACACATTATCAGTAAGACTTTTTATTATTGATAGAAATGAACACTTATTCAGCAAGGATGCATTAACTTGATCAAAAGTGATAGTAAAAACAATATAAATAAATGCTGTTAGTTTCCACAAAATATTAAGCAACATTGATAATAATAAGAAATTTTCCTGAGCATGAATTATTATGATTTATGAAGCACCATGTGACACTGAAGACTATAGTAATGACTGCTGAAAACTCATTACATTACAATAGAAAAGTTATTTTAAATTGTAATAATAGATTGTAATAATATGCAGCCAATTTATGCTCACTAGACTGCATATGAGACTTCTTTTAAAAACAGTATAAATGTATATAAGTATAAATTAAAAAAAAACACTCTGTTTCATTCACAAAACAGAATGTTGTGGATGGGAAAACTCTGGGAGGGAGTGTATTTTTTCCTGCCCCAGGACAACCTGATGCTAAATTTAGCTTAAAGAAAAAAAATCTGACACACTGTGACTTTTACATAAGCCAAGACTACAGGGAACAAGCAGGTTTGCGTGAGACGGCTATTTTCCTCTCCATTCAGTGAAGGGGGTGCGATATGAGAGGGAGAGTACTAGAGCGTATACCATGAATTACTGGCATCCTGTTAAGCTCGAGAGAGAGAGATGGAAAATATCAGGGTTGAATGTGTGAGATGTGATCCATCCTTACATCGCAGCTTTGAAACTCACATAAACATATGACTGAAAGAATTCAGACATTTAGAGAGTCTCAAGCAAAGAGTGCGTTCAACCTACCAACAGCATCTAGAGCAGTGGTCTCAAACTCAATTCCTGGAGGGCCACAGCTCCAACCAGCTCCAAAACACACCTGCTTGGACGTTTCTAATAATCCTGAAGACCTTGATTAGCTGGATCAGGTGTGTTTGATTAGGGTTGGAGCTAAACTGTGCAGAGCTGTGGCGCTCCAGGATTTGAGTTTGAGACCAATGATCTAGATAAAGTCTTCAATCCTTCTTTCTCTTCTACCATCCCTATTTCTGCCCAACTCTATTTTCTACTTCATATAAGAACGTCTGATCAACACTCAGAATTGTTTCCATGGCCGGTTGGAATGTTCTGGAGCAGAACCGACTCTCTGACGCAGAGCTGGCAGTTGACAGAGGTGGTAAAGTGGTGGAAAGTGCCATGTCTGCTGTCCCGTTTCCTGTGAGAGCACTCAAACATTTCAATGGATAGTTCACCCAAAAAAGGAAAATTCTGTCATCACTTACTCTGGTCACAACCAGTGACTTCCACAGTATTGTAAACAAAAGAAAAGTTAGTTTTTTGTGTAGTGACATTATTTTGCAGTACAATTATTATTAAATGTATAAACATGACTTACAAAAACATAAATATTAAAATTGTACAAATTACAAATCCAACACCAACCACAATTTCTCTGTTCTAGCAGACCTCTAATAACAACACATAAACAGTCTCTCGTGTGGCCTATTGATATAAAGTAGCAAACTTCCTGCACAAGGTTGGTTTTGAATTTCCATTGTATTGAATGTAAGCTCCGATGCAAGTTTGAGCAGTCTACATCAGATAAGAAACCTAAACAAACTGAGAAGAGCTTAAACAAATCTCAAGCAGCTTTACACGCTACAGAATGTATACAAGTTCACTGGATGGGGGGGGAAAAAAACTCCTACCTTGGCATCCCAGTCTTTATTCAGGTAATATATGCACGTGACACATCTCCCATCACCGTTTGGGTTATCCACATGCCGTACATATCCTGTGCCATTGCCAGGGTAACATGCCACCATTGCCTGGAATGGAAAAAAGGGGTTGTAATGGGCGAAATAACCAAAACAAAAAAACATACAAAGACTTCACAGTGGTATGGATGCAGCTTTCCATTCATAAGATATTTCATATTCACAATAATATTAATATTTTTTCTTTTTTTCATGCACATAATAATTCATTATAAATATTAATAATAGCAATAATAAAGACAAATCTTCATGCTCAAAAAGGTTGTTTTCATTTACAATGAGAATAATGAAAAATACTAAACTAAAAACTAAACCATCCAGATGCACTAGAGAATAAAGGCAAAAAAAATAATATATTAATATATATTTATATATAAAATATTATCTTAGAATGAAATAATGGGATTCACTGTTACTCCGTATTTGTGAAACGCAGTTCATCAATGAATTCCACTCAGATACTGTATGATACCACAGCGTACAACTACATAAACCTACATGAAGTGGACAAAAAAAGGTGACATCTGTGACATTCTCAGCCCTGTGATGATTTTATATATAAAATATTATCTTAGAATGAAATAATGGGATTCACTGTTACTCCGTATTTGTGAAACGCAGTTCATCAATGAATTCCACTCAGATACTGTATGATACCACAGCGTACAACTACATAAACCTACATGAAGTGGACAAAAAAAGGTGACATCTGTGACATTCTCAGCCCTGTGATGATTATATATTTTAATCTTGTTGAATCTGGGTTATGAGGCTGAGGGAACAATGAAGCCATTGCTGAAGTCTTTCCTTTGCTGAGGTTTTTCCTTTCCTGCTCTTCCTCTGCCCCTTTTATTTTGGTCTCCGGGTTTACATGGAAAGTGTTAATGAATCACAAAGGAAAAAATAGCAGTGTAAATGTATTTGTGCACATGGACACATCCGTTATCAGGACAGTGTTACAAAGGAGAGAATGAGTCAAAGGGTCATAAAAAAATATATGATAGTCCATCAATCCACGGCATGTGACCTGCATGTGACAAGGTTAAACTACATTTCTGAAGCAAACAAAATGTACTTCCTTATAATTAGAAGTTTTAAAATAACTTACAGTAAATGGTTGGAGAATATTCCTCTCCAAGTATGAAAACATGTCAAACTTTAAACAAGATTGTGAACTGATGCCAACATTCACCTTTAAATCATTAACAAAACATTTCAAACAAGCATCAGCACCCAACAAACACTTAATTATCAGAAACCTTTGGGCCGATACTGTGCGCCGTGTTTCTGTGAACTGAAAAGAGAAAAAAAAAAAGCAAAGTCAGAACGACTCTCTGATATCGATCCTCTCCGGAAACTCCCCTTTTGCCTTCTTTTTCACCCACTTCTGCACGTAGGCTCCTGAATCTGATCAGTTCACTGACAGTTCATGACCTGACACTCTATTTATAAGCAGCACTAGCCCAGCAGGGAATTTTTAGGCCTTAACTTAACCCTCTAACCCTAACCCTACAGCATAATGTCACAGGGACCGAGACCTCTTCCCGAGGGACACGATTCTCAGTGTATATGTGTGTTAGGCTGTCTGGGGAAGGGAGGGAGGCTGTTTTTATGGCTGAAAAACAAACATATTTTCCAACATTCTTTGCAATACTTGTATACATACTAGAGATGAAATTGTTCCCATGACAAAAAAAAAAGGTTTACAATGTGTTTAAAAATATAAATATTTTTATTTATTTAGTTTTATTCATTTAAGGCTAATTTTATTACAATAAAGATTTATTCATTTAAAAATAAGAACAGAATAAGAACAATTAATAAATACGTACAAGGATATATAATATAAAATATGGAAATATTAAATAAAATGTGTAATAATTATAAAGTGCTTTTTTAAAAACAAAAACCCGTGACATGTGCTGGCAAAATGAGTCACAATGAACAAATGTAAGAAATTATTAAAATTATTTAAGAATTATTTAAAATTTCACATTCTCCATTAAAAAGACCTTCAAAATGATGATGTATGATTTGTTGAAATCGGACAAAAAATAACTGAGCTACACCCATTTGAAGTAGACAGAGTCAGCAACCTCAATTCTGAGAAAAATCAAGTTAAAGTTTTCTGAAGGTTCCAAAGCAAAATCACCTAGCAACATTGCATCTTTTCCTCCAGTTATTTTCTTAATGATCATTACTATATTAATAACCGTAAATTACAATATTAATAATCATAATATAGCTATTTTTATTTTATCTTTGTTATTATAAATAAGAAAGAGCAGGCAAAAGCACGCACATCAATCTCAACTGGGTACTCGACTAAGAAACAAGTGGAAAAATTTTTTAAATGTAAAGTCGGCAACACCAAAGAAGAGCCTGCGTGCTCGAAACTTCACAGACGCTATGCAAGTTTTTTTTTTTTTTTTATACATTTTTGATACTTTTGGAGCTTTGGTGTTGCCGACTTTACATTTAAAAAATATTATAAATAAGAAAAAATGCAAAAAAGCAGTAGAACAAATATAACAAAGGAAAAAAATAATGCATTACCTTTCCCATTTTACATCTAAACAAACGCATTCAAGTAAGATAAACAAATAATCAAATGTAAAAATCACTTTAGGTGTTCATTACAAATAAATTGATTATTTAAACTACAAAAGCAGTTCAATCAAGAACAGCAAGTGATTCCCTCTTTTCTTTTATTGTTTGATTAACATTAAAGGGGTCATATGATGCTGGGGCCGGCGGGCTAGAGTGAGCGGCATCCCACATCGTGACATAGACGTGGGGGCGTGTTAGAACGAGCCGTTTTAAGTAGGCGTGGTTGACTCTTAACTTTTATAAAGAATATCTCTTTGGATTTGAGACTTTAGTCTTTGCAACTTTACAGATCTTCTTTATGCACCAAGAGCTTGTAACACTCCAAAGAGAAAGGAAAAATTTTAATCGCATCATATGACCCCTTTAATGAGACAGACGCCTATATACAGTATTAAAGCCTACTGTAATGCACGGATCTAATGTAATGTTACACATCAGATGTTTTTCCCCAACTGTTCATTGGGAACGCTAGATGAGGGTTTAATGAACTCTTTTTTGTGAAAACCTCAAATTTTAAATTTTTCAGTTTTTTTGCCTGTAGCTCAAAATTAGTCAGTGTGCATTCCGACTCATTTTGCCAGCACGGTTCACATATGACATATAATTATGAGAGATATAATATCTTATATAATATATGATTAATGAAATAAAATACAGTAGGATGTTATACTTTTAATTCACATCTTCTATATATAACAATTAGGGTTGCAAAGGTTGAAAAAAATTCCGGTAAATTTCTAGAAACTTTCAAAAAATCCTGGAAAGTTTCCAAAATTTCTGTAATGTTTCTGAAATTTACTGGAAATTTTCCACCTTTTTGCAACCCTAATAACAATGAATGTTGACAATTCACAAAATAATAATACCGATAAGCCAATAATTATTTTCATATTATTCCCAGTAAATAGCTGATATACACACTTGAAATTAAAATTATTAGCTTGTTATGCTACAAGTGTATTTAGGAAAAACATGCGCAAGTCCTCAAAATAATAGATGAGAGACCTCTGGAATACTGGTTAGATATCTTAGTGCTTGATTATGGAAATGGCAAATATATCAGCCAATAATAAATAAATAAATAAATAAATAAATATTTCATTTATTGACTAATTTACAGGTCATTATTCTGCAGCATATGTTTTTTGTTAAATATCATTATCCCAATTCATTCCTCCCTAATAGCAGCACGCCAAATATTTACTGAAACGATGACCACAGAACTATGATACAAATTGAACTGTGAGAAATCTGAACCGTTGCAGCTTTATTACATACACACCCTTTCACTCACAAGAACACAAGCACACAGAGCTAACACCAGCACACGTACCCCCCTAACATCTCTCCCCCCCAGCTTCCTGAGGCCTATAATTCGATATTAGATTTCCAGTGAAACAGCGTCATCATTCCAGGAGAACAGACGACAGCTGAGGAAAGCAAACACATGCTGGGAACAAATCTGAAAGCGACTTTACATGAGGACTTTTTTCCTAGCGGCATAACAGTTAGCTGTGCTGAGGTGTGGCCTACTGTAAATCACTCATCTCAAGTGGAAGACGAGGAATGCAGAAGTCACAGAAAGGCCAGACTTAGGTCAGTTAGCGAGGCGATGACTATTGTTATTACTTTGCTGTTTAGTTCATCAGGAATTCACCATCCCGTTTACACCTTGCCTTTTTTAAAAGGGGCGTTTATGATGAACACGTTTCCAGCCAAATCCTGCAGCCTGCAATGGCACGCAATGCACGACGGATCACAATACATATGACGACATTTCAACTGAACTGTTTTCCCTGGCGGCAGGTGCAAAAGCGGCAGGCAACGTAAACAAAGACGAAAGGAGAGAGCACGAGCGTGCGTGTGCTTTAGCCAGCGTGAGAAGGAGATATAGGGGGAGAGGGAAAGACAGACAATCAAAGACAAAAAAGCAAGCTGAGGGCATTGACGCAATTCGCGAGCCCCCCACCTGAATGGGCCGGAGCAGATAAGGGTGAAATCGCTCAACGTCGCTTCAATCGTTCAGGTGGGGGTGAGTGTGAGAGCCAACTGCGTCAGAGAGTAAGCGGCGCGTGGGGCATGCTGGGCTGACAAAACAACAGGGCGAGGAGAGGTGGGTGCGGACGGCACACATCAACATCACACAGCAGTTTTTGCGTCTGGATGCCATGCCGCCACTCTCCCATCATCGCCTGCAAAGATCCGTGACTGGGGAGGAAGGTAAAGGAGATGGAGGGGATGCCATAGTCCCACAACACAAAAAGCATTTCATTCAGAGCTTCAGTATGCCTGTAATCCAGTTTCAATGTCTCTGATACACCTGGATGTGCCGCTGTGTGCACAAACAGCTGCACCCGCTATCTACCTTTTTATTAGGTTCTCAATATTCATGGCAAAATCAGAAAGCAGTTTGTGCAGTGCAGTAATTTGCATTAATGCCATTTTTTAAAGGGGTGGTTCAGTTTATTTCTAGGCTTGATTGTGTTTATGGGGTGCAGTCTAACATATGTTAATGCTTCGTTTTAAAAAAAACCACATTTTTCACATAATTTACCTTTATTCCATACCGCTCTGTCCCTTCTCTGAGAAACGCGCTGATCATTTCCTGTTTTTTTGAAACCCCGCCCTCAGAAATAGGCGATGGGCTCTGATTGGTTAGCTAGCCCAGTGTGTTGTGATTGGCCTCTGGTGCGCGCCTAAATGCCCCGCCCCTCACCTCAGCGGCATGTGCTCCGGTTGTATTGTAAACAACGGCGTCGTTAATATCGCTTATTAGTTTGAGCCCGATTGAGAAGCAGAGGATATTATTGAAGAGGATCGTGCAGAACCTGTGCAAGCACGGCTTTTAATGGTAGGCCTATGTTTTTTGTTTATTGTTGTCTCATACTTTTAGATATGCTGTTATTTGTATACATATACATATATACATATATATATATACTTTTTTAGCAAATAAATGCAGCTTTAGTGATCATATATTTCATGTGTACTATATAGGGCCCTATGGAATTTGTTTTATTTTTTCCCAAATTCCATTTATTTTTTTTCCAAATTCAGTTTTTTTTTTTTTTCATTTAAATTTTTCTGGATTTCATTTTTTCCATTTAAATTTTTCTAGTTTTTTGGTTAAATAAAATTTTATGTATAATTTGAAATCATGAAATTTACACAATTTAACAGCAATTTATTAAATGTTTAACAAAAATTACATTTTTAAGGCCCTATGAAATGAAAATCAAATTCAGTTTTATTTCACTTTAATTTAATTTTACTTTTTTAATGAAATACTGTTTTCTCCATTATTATTTTCCGGATTCCATTTTAATGGTTTCATTAAATGTTAATAATAAAAAGCATATCTAATTAATTCATGTTATTAAAAATTATTTATTATTTTATTTCTTTCATTTTATTTAGAAATACTATGTTGTGTATTCAACATTTTTCTGCTAAATAAATTCTGATAAATATTTTTTCCTGGTAAATATTCCTTAATTTTTTTTAATAATAATAATTATTAGTAGTAGTAGTAATATATCATTACATTAAGTAATATATTTGTCACAGTTTCTTCAAGTTACCGAACGTTTATTTTGATGGGTTAATGTACAGACTTTTAAGTTTCTTACTGTATATGATATGATGATATTTTTGTTGAAAGAAATGGTAAAACCCTTATAAAGTGACTCTCAGAGCAGTTTTAGATATTATGTTCATATTCTTTTTTTTAGCAAATAAATGCAGCCTTGGTGATCATAAGAGATTTCATGCTTACTGTATTACCTTTTGAATACTGCTCTTCACCTTAGCTTTAAAATTGCATTTTCACATCACCATTTTCAAAAAACAATTTTTCACGGAAGATAGAGTAAATAAAACATTTTTGGGTGACCTATACATCAAGTCTAGTAGACAAAGGGCAATTAATACAAACAATCAGAACTGGAAAATGCATTTAAAAAATGCCTTACATCAGCCTAAAAAAAAATTTATAATAAATCACTGCATGATCAGTGTCCATTGGAAATGATTCTACACAGACACTAAACATATTAAATAAATAAACAAATCTAAACTACTGAATTAAAACAATGCTGTGTTAACTAACTAGTTTAAACATTTTCTTTATCAGCTCTTTTCATTCTCATCTCCCTGGGGGATGTTTCTGTTTTAAAGCCTCAAGTCACGCTCATTTCCTTGACTCTTTTTTTCCACAGTCGGATTCAAGGCACTGTGTGTAAACATTATTTACTAATCTATCATTCTACAAAAATATATTGCAATAAAAACAAAAAAGTATTTTTTTTTTTTTAAATGGGGGAAACTAACGATGGCATGATAAACCGTTGAAAACATTCCCTTGTGTTATTTACTCTAACACATATCCATAACAGTGATTTGTTTTCCCAAAAGAGGCTCTCGTGGGTTTATAACATCTCCTTTTTCCTTTATGTGAGCTGCTGCATATGGTCTTGACCTGCTGCCGTCTCTTCCAGTGAGCAATGCAGAGCTGATATAAAACTCAGCCGCTGGACTTTAGCCAGGCAGACAGTTCTTGTACTCTTGCTACGTGCAGAGCGTGCAGCTGCACTGCTGTTCCAGCACTGAGACCCTGGCAGACTGACACCACACTGCACCATTAACAAACACGTCAAGGAGAAAGCAGTGATAAGACACATGTCCAAAAGATAAATTAAACACATAAGCTTCTTCTGCTGATAAAAATAGGCCTAACTTGCAACTAACACACAAAAACCACACACACACACATACAGTATAAATATGCACCAAATTTTTTAAAACAGGCTTCATTATAGTTCATAATGAAGTCTACAGGTGTTTTACACATCAACTTTCCGCCTTCAAGTAACAACCTCGTAAGATCCCTGTTTGTGGCACGCAAGGTTTCCTGACATAAGGGAACAAAAACAAAAAAGCACGTAACTAGATGTCAATGCAGACGCAAAGAAATACTATATATCCTTCCCACTGAGGTGGGACTTTCCAAAGGGAATGAACTGCTCTAATGAATACGCTCAAAAACAGCCCATTCTGATTGAGTGCCAGCATATCTCTGGTCACGTAATGTAAACATGACCACTTGGCAATTCATTGTGTTGTATTGCGCTACACATTCTTCACCCTGACACCCAGAAGGTGGCCGAGCAGGTGGTGGTGGAGCCCCTGGGTCAACGACAGTCAAAAACAATTTTCTGATTTAATTCATAAATGGGCAGTTTGCTTACATATGGAAAGAATTCTCTCTCGGCTAATGCTGGAAATTATACTAGGGTTTCTGCAGGTTTTACAAAGGTCAATTTAAGACTTTAAAGTAAAGAAAATCTAAGGACAAAATTAAAGGGAACTAAATATCAATATGTTCTCTAAATGTAATTGTCTAGTGAGCAGAAATGTGTTGTAAATACAACATTTAACAGATCTCCATTATTCTTCAATTCATTTTTAAAAGGAAAGCTTAACTAGAATATGGAAGTAACTTTTGATCACACTGCAAAAAAAAGTGCTGTTCTTCCTCAGTATTTTTGTTTTGTTTTCCACTACAAATGTGTAAAGTTTCTTAAATCAAGATACACTGAGAAGCAAAATGACAAGATATGAAGTTATTTTATCATGATTAAAACCATAACAAATATCTGCCAATGTATGGGCTCAGAAAAATTTGTTTTTAGCATATTCACTTATTTGTGTTCAATTTCTCAGAAAACAAGCCTTTAACTTTCTTCATTTTGCATTTCAAGTAAATATATATCTTGATTTAAGACTGTTTAGACAAAAGTACATTTAATGCCATGACTTTCTGAATTCGTTAAATTATTATTCAATGATTCATTAGAAAAATAACTGGCTCATAAGAGTCATTTTTGGGTTCAATCATCACTGGTTATGCTGTATGTTTTTTATTTACTAATAAAACAGACCAAAAAAGTATTTTGTTTGGGAATGGTTTCTATTTACAGTCTGATCATGTGCTAGTTGCACATGTTTTTTTTTCACTTAAAAAAAAAATAATTTGTTTGTTTTTGTGTGAAAACAACTTCTGCCGTTATTCAGTGGTAAATAGTCTTTTTATATTGCATCAATACAGGCTACAAACACACATTCACAACTTAGGTACTATATGCACTGATAAATGGTCCATTTTATTGCACCAATACAGACTACAAACGCACATTCACAACATAGTTATGCCATGACACTGAAGATTTAGAGAAGGACGTTGCTGCTGAAAGACGTGCAAGAACCACGGACACAAGGAACAATACGACTTGGTACATTATGAAAATATTCATTAAAACATTAACATGGTGCAAAATATGCAACTATTTCAGTTTTCATTTATTTATTTTTCTACATTAATTAAAAAAAATACAGGGTGATATGTAGCGAACTTACTAATTAAAATAACAGTATAGGGACCAATTCTCACTATTAACTAGTTGCTTATTAGCATGACTATTATTAACATATTAGCTGTTTATTAGTACTTAGAAAGCACATATTCTGCATGACCATATTCTACATCCCTAATCTTACCCAATACCTGAATTTAACAACTACGTTACTAAGTATTAATAAGCAGCAAATTAGGAGTTTGAGGCAGAAGTCGTAGTTATTGGTTTTGTTAGCGAGAACTGAACCTTAAATAAAGTGTGGCCCTAACTGTAAACTACTAACATGAGTTTAAGTAAATGATGGCAATGTTCATTTTGGGGTGAACTATCTTTTTAAGAGGAATTATAATATTTAAATTCCACGCAATTTTAATGTACCAAAAATATCCATCAAAATCAATGAAAACTACTCAAAAAAGTCACGTCCTGTTGTTTCACAATAAACATGATCTTTTGTTCCTGTTTCTCTACTCATCTCCGTCCCATCCGCCATCTCCGGCCTCACTGAAACCCAGATGTATATACTCTGCCTCTGATCCTCCAACATTTAACAACCACAAAGCTCGTTTATAGTTTAATATCAATACAAAACATAAACATATTATCCGTTCATTGTGTTTTATGTAACAGACACTTTCCCTCCGGCCGATTCAATGTCACATGCCTGCTGAGCATCCTGAATTGTGTTGCTGTACATCTGCGACCATCACAATGACATTAAAAAATATGCAGTTACAGGAAGTGCTATCACCTCCCATCAAGCCTTCTGCTATTCACACTACAACATCCTGTGCACAGCATATGCTTTAAGCACTACACTATATAACATTTTATCTAATGATATTTATCTTTTGCCATGGAAACATTTATGCTTAAAAATAAATGTTTAAGCATTAATGTCTCTCTTTAATAATAATGTAGTTTCTATTGACAGTCTGATCATGGTGTACGTGACTGATCAGAAAACATGCCTGTGACGGCTTGCTGTGGCGAACAGAGAGTGAATCTTAAAAAAAAAGAAAAAAAAGAGGAATACGTACTCCTCGAGACACAGTCAGTCAATGAAGTACTGGGGTCTTCATCGTCGAATAAGAGACACTTTAAACTCTAATGAGCCAGAAGACCTGAAGACCTTAAAATCCAAATTATCTACCTTAGTGCGTGATCTAAAATGAGACATTCAACTTATACATAATCTTACGTCACTCTTGCATAAACGTTGCAAATTTCTTGTGTGCGTGTTTACAGTACGAGGGAAAAGGTGATCGTTTCCCTAAACCCTGAGAGGTTAGACGTTTGTCCAAACATTGTGCTTGCGTTGGGTACGTCTGATAGCAGCTGGTGGTCGCAGGCGTTTCCCTGACCTGGGGAAATATGAGAGCCATGCTGGTTGAGGATAACTCACAAAGGCACTATCAGTAACATAGTCGGTGGCTCCACAGGAAGATCCTGTTTTTAAAAAACGGTCAGACTGACATTATTTGTCGGTGTAGAATTTTCAAGAACAATTGAAACTGGGGGAGAGACCTGATGGGTGCATATATCCAAGGTATTTAATCTAGTTTAGTTTAGTCCAGAACTTGTATTGTAGGAGGTTTTTAGAGTTGCTACAAATGCAGTAAAGAAGGTCGTGTGAGAAACTTGTGATTTCAGATGAACTCACACTGGCATGTTCAGGAGATATTCTATAGAGGCTGTTCATTAAAGCCCTCAATGACAAAAACAGTGACAAACTTAAACTGTATCTGTATCAGAGAAGAGTGAACATGCATGCTTTAATTTTTAATATAATGTCTGAATAATATTTCCTAAGATTCACCTTCTATTGAAAGACAGGTGCGGACATGTCTCTGCATCAAAGGTGAGTCCTCTTCCCATCTAAACTGACACAGATATGAGTTTAAACCTATCCCATCCGAGATGTGTTAATGTGTTAACTGACCCTTTCACCTGTTCTCCCAACCTTATGTTCCCATGCCTGTTGCCCAATGATTTTTCCATTCCTTTTCCACAAGATTATGGGATAAGAAAATTATAATTTCATAGCCATTGCACTCACAAAAAGCAGTTACTATCAGATTAAATATTTCAGAGATCAGTAAGGAGGACGTGACAGGTGGCCAAGTATGGTGTCCAATACTTGGAATTTGTGCCCTGCATTTAACCCATCCAAGTGCACACACACAGCCGGAGCAGTGGGCAGCTAATGCTGCGGCGCCTGGGAAGCAGTTGGGGGTTCGGTGCCTTGCTCAAGGGTCTCACCTCAGTCGTAGTATTGAGAGTGGAGAGAGCGCTGTATATTCACTCCCCCCACCTACAATCCCTGCCAGACCTGAGACTCGAACCCGCGACCTTCGGGTTACAAGTCCGAAAGTCCGACTCTCTATCCATTAGGCCACGACTGCCCCAATAAACTGTTTTCCCTATAAAATCTCCATGACTTTCTAGGCCTTTAAAATTCTAACATATCTACATTTCCCTTTCCTAGATAATGTTTTTATAAATGAAAGATGCATTTAGTACGATTAAGCTGCCTCTTGTTTCACAAGTACAAGTAGTTTTGGACTCTATTCTGACACATCGTCATGACGTTTGTTCACTAACTACTGCTAATTCACAACAAAAAGCTTACTTTTTGTATTGTTGCTTTTCATCTCATCCTACACATATTTGTAAGATGTAAAATTTTGCCAGTTTTGCATTTTATTTGTGCAGCTGGTTACCTGCAGCGCCTGCGTGGGTGGTCATGTGACATCAACATGGCGGTGCCCATGAGGGGGCGACCCGCATGAAACTTTTCAACGTGGGATGGTAGCAGTAGGCATATTAATATTGATAATGAAAGCTCTACGTGATTGGTCAGAGTGATATTTCTCAAAATCGCTCATTTGTTTATGCATGCAACTTTTTTAATTAGCACAAAACTACTGAGTGCACCAGGCATCATAACTGTCCTATAATGTCAGTTGTACTTACTTTCGTTCTTCCATTGATCCTGTAGTTGCCCAGTTTACCGTTACAGTGTCGGATCACATCATCTATGCGGCTCATGAGAAACGCTATCCTCTCACAGCCGGGCTCCTTCCCCTCCACCCAGGTGATCTTATCCCCCCGAATGTACTTAGACGAGTCGCTCCTCTGACTGACCAGCTGTCCGTCGGTAAAGCCGCCGGTCAGGTAAAGCGCCCGCACGTCCTCCAGAATACTCAGTCCAAACTCCTCGCCTAAGAAGTTGTCGATGACACAGATGCCGTGCTTGTTCATGCAGGGCACGATATAGTCCGTGGCCAGCTTCTGAGGAGGCGAGCGCGTCTGTCCATTGGGTTTCACACTGTCTGCGCTCGGTTTGGTTTCAGAGTGCGTGGCGGACTTGATAAAATCTGACATTCTTTCGCCGGGTGACGTAACGGTAGAGTTACTCTGAGAAGTGTTGGACGGTTCTGAAGTGTTGTACTGTACGGGGCTGCGCTCTTCAGCCGGCGGCGTCTGCTGCTGCTGCTTGTCGGCCTCCTTGCACACCCGCTTGTGCTTCTTCCAGTCCTGTCTCTGGTGCTCTTTGCTGCAGTAGAACGAGCTGCGACACCGTCCACACTTCATGAGGTTCTCCATTTCCCCGCACAGCTCGCAGTACTGGCGCTCTCGCTCCAGACACTCGCTTTCCCTTGAGTGTCCCTCCATGTTTCAGCGCTGTGTTACAGTATGCAGCCTGCAACTTCGCCACAAGTATCCACTAGCGAAATTGAAAGAAACGCTGCCCCTCGGCCTCCGCTGCCGTTTTCATTCCAGTTGACGGAGGGCAACGTGACGCTCTCACATTCCCTAGACATCTATGTTGTGACACTTGTGAAGTCTCAGCGCGAGCTTTGAGTGTGATGGAAGCTCATGGCGCCGGCCGATCCTTTTCTTCAGCGGACAGCGCACGTCAACCATGTGCGCATGCGCACTAGATGCAGGCTAGAGAGGGCATGATTCACATGTGCTTCTCACAACTTTGTGTGGGCGGAGTGAAAATGAATACAAATAATAACAATGATAATAAAGATCGCCCAAAAAATCTTAATGGGCAGAAATACTGCATCTGTGTATTAGGGGGAAAAAAACACAAATGAATAAATAAAAATTCCAAAATACATAGTAGCAAGGTCAAGAAGTAAATAAACTATGTATTATTGTATTATGGGCAGAATTAGTTGCAGAGTAGTGAGACAGGAAAACAGAAAAATAAAAGAGCAACAAGCGAGCTAATAGTTTATATTTTATTCATATATGATGAATATATAAATCAATTATTTAAATTAATATAAATAAAAAAGATAAATACATAAATATAAATTATTTATATAAATATTTTTACATATAATAGATCTATTTGCTGTAGCAAATGTCATACATAAAGGCAATTCAAAGTGTTGTATATGAAAATAACAGCATATAAGTCTACTTTTAAATCATTTAATAACATAAAAATGGGTAAGTTTTGTAATGTAAGTTTTATGTAAAAATGAAAATTGGAAAAAAAAGAAAAGAAAACTATCAGGACTACTACACTTTTCAGTCTTTCTGAAACTGTTGTGTATTTGGTTATATGGTTTCAATCAAATAAAAACTCTACAGTGCATCTCTAAATATTATATCACTCCGTGTTTCTTTACTCACTGATGACATATCATAAAGCAAAGACCAAACAAAATCTTGGTTTGTATCCCAATCATGTAGCGTAAGTATGCAGAGCTATTTCCATTACCCAATTAATCTTGTTCTTATGGGAGCAATAAAGATTAGCTTTGCACTGTAAAATATAAAGCTGAAATGATACTCAGCTTCCTCGGCGCCATGTTAATTATTATTATAAAATGTTTTCATCCTTCGGATCTTGGATTGGTTTATACAGACCATTTGATTTAGTGCACAAAAGTTTTGCTTTTGATTTTATGTAGCACTTACACAGTTACATAAAGTATATGCCAAAATATGCTGCTTATGTAATGGGAAACGTGTGAATGTGATGATGACAGTTCCCTTACCTCAATTACAGGCAGAAAAACACTTTGTAGTGTCGTCACACTTTTATGTGGAGCATTTGGATGATGCTCAAGTCTTTTATGTTTGAGAATCTCTTGTCCTCGCTGAGTTTGGGGGTGAAGTGATGGCCATGACTTTGTCTGTCTAGTTTTGGCATGGCTGGTGTTTGGAGTACAATTTATCACAGAGGGCTTTGTTGGCCTAACTGGCCCTCCGAGCTCTGATACGCGCACAGGACATGTTTATTTACAGTCTCAGTGTGCATGTTTGTGTTTATCTCTCTCTGTGTCTGGGTAGTTACACAGACTGCATCTCAGACCCTGGATACGTCAGTAATACAGAGCTCAGGGTGGGCACACATCCAGGACTGGTCCTCATAGCTGTCCCTATGGAGGGCTATCCCAAGCCTGAGGCCATTGCCCCCTCCTCCCTCTCGCTTGCTGTACCTCAGGAGGACAGGGTAAGAGAGAGCAGAACACAGATGTGTTCATCTGCAGTCTTGCAAAAAAAAAAAAAAAGGAAAAAAAGCAAGTTTTGTTTGCTATCATAATTGCATACAGTATAACTGTGCCAAAACATAAATGTACAATAACTTGTGCCTGTTTACAGCAGTATACATGATGCGTGACAGCATATTATAAAACTGATGATTTATGCTTTCATTTATTTCTTTTATTCTCATCCTTACAAGTAAATCAACTGATTACTATTTTCCAGTACTGTTAAAAAATTGGGGGTCAGTAAAACAAAACAAAACAAACAAACAAACATGTACATTTTAACAAAAAAAATAATATTTCAAATAAATGATAAATAACTTTGTTCCATCAATAAATCCTGGAAAAATGTATCATGATTTCCAGAAAGTATTAAGCAGCATAGCTGCTTTTAACATTGCTATTAGTAATTATAAATGTTTATTGAACACCGAATCAGCATATTAGAATGCTAACTTTTACGGTAGTGTATATTTGTGTTTTTGAAATAAACTAAAACTTCACCAAGATAGCATTTAAAAGTATTATAATTCCAGTACATCATTGCATTAAAGCTGCAAAATATTATTACTTTTCATTATTCGTTTCATAATTCAATCTACTATTTTTAGCAGCCATGATTTAATTTTCTCTTGTGTAAAGTCATGCAAAAGCAATCATTCTATTGAGCTGCTAGTTTGCTGCAGAAAAACTTTTATTTTTATCTCAACACAGTTACAAATGGTTGTGCTACTTATATTTATAATATATCATGAAAGCAAACTGGACTTAACCAGGACAGAAAGAGCAGTGGAAGCCCCAGATACAGCTGGCAGATTCACTGAACAGGTCATAGCAAACACCAATTACAAGATGCAAGAGTTTTAAATACAAAGGTATCTGACAACAGAACAATGGCCAAAAAATAAAAAATAAAACTAATGTTGAGGCACTGAGAAGCACCCTGCAAGCCAATAACATTTATGAGAAGTGCTACAGAAAGCATGGGATGAAACTTCACCTGATTATTTAATAACCTGACTTAAATGCCAAGGGTCTGCAAAACTACAGATTTAACATTATTTGACGAACAATGTGTTTATAATATAGAACATGTTGTAATTTTTGGTTAATTGAATACAACCTTGGTAAATAAATGTATTAACGTACTGAAGTGTTTCCAAACTACTTCCAAACTAGTAGCTATGTTTATTTTATTACGTGAAATAAGCACCTCTTGTGAAAACACTTTTTTATATGTTGTTTATGTAAAGGAAAGTATACAGTATGTTTTATCAGATTGACAATCTAACTGAGTGTCACCGTATAAACCTTTTCCTGCCAAACATCTCGGTGAGGTGGAGCGCTGGAGTTTAGTCTTCAGTAAACTGGTTAACCTCTGCACACCTTGACCCATATAAGCAACACCAGCACCCTTGATCTATTGTCTTGAAAACAATAGTGGTGTTGACCTGACTTTGATACACACACACACACGCACGCACGCATGCACACACACACACACACGCACCTTGTGGGGACTCTCCATAGGCGTAATGGTTTTTCTACTGTACAGACCGTATATTCTATTGCCCTACACCAACCCTACCCCTAAACCTACCCCTCACAGGAAACTGTGCATTTTTAGATTTTCAAAAAACTTAATTCTGTATGATTTATAAGCTTTTGTACCCGTGGGGACCACAATTTAGGTCCCCACCGTGACACGAGTCCCCATGAGTCTGTGTGTAGTCAGGTTTAAGTCCCCACCAGGATATATAAACCAGTACACACACACACACACACACAGGCTGTTTCTTTCCTCCTCAAGCCACATACCACATAAATTCCTGCCCCTATATTCACATTATCTCTTTTACCAGTTTTGACTCAACTGCAATGTGGGATGTTTTCTCTGCTTCTGAGCGACTTGTTTTTTTAAAGTTTAGACCAGTTCCCAGACTAGACTTAGACTTCTTAGACTTCCCAGTTCCATTAGTCAAAGATCAACAGCTGGTGAAAAACAGGGCCAAAGTCTTTCTTCCCCAAGACAAAGTTTTGATATTCTTGGCTGTTGCACAAAACAATGCGATTAGGGAAGGAGAGGCCAGGTGTGCTGTTTAACACTCTCACTCTCTCTCTCTCTCTCTCTCTCTCTCTCTCTGTTATATCTCCTGTTCTGTGTGTAATTGCAAGTAATCCAAGGTTATTTGATTTAACTTTCATGTTTATTTTTATTTGTTAGACCTGAGTTTGATGCATTATGTTTGATGACAGCTAGGCCTGTTTAATAGCCTACATTAAAAATTCTTTGTCATACCGAAGTTAACAAAAATGTACTTGAAAATCAGACATAATTTTTTAAAATATGTTTTACGTACTGCTTATGGGCACCACACAAAACTGAATAGGACTTTTTTCTTTTATTATTTTACACAATAACTGGCATTGTTGAGAGATGTATTGGCCTTAATAATCAGAGTGAATTGTAACTGAACTACAGTACCATTCAAAACTTTGTGGTCAATAAAATTATTAAATGTGTTTGAAATAAGTCTATGTCTAATGAGTTATGCTCACTGCATTTATTATTTTGTTTTGTGATAATTTTGTTTCCTTTGGTAAATAGAAAGCTCAAAAACAGCATTTTTTAACTTTTATTTATTTATTTTTTTGTAACAATTTAAGTTTTGATCAACTTAATGCATAATTGCTGAATGAAAGCGCTAATTTCTTTCTCTCTCTTTTTTTCTTTCTTTTTTACATTTTCCGGACCCTAAATTTTTAGTTTGTATTTGTATTTATGGTGTCAGTGAAATAAAATGACCAATATGGCATAGGCACATAGAAATAAAACGGTATATTTTTTTTAATTAACTACTGCAAATCAATACACTTATGGAGAGAAACGGATCCTTTGTTCCTTTAAACTGGACTGAGAATACAAGCTCGTTTTTGAATGAATCTCTCGGAATACACTTGATTTGTGTCTTTCTCCACTAGAGGTCACTGCACACCAAACTATCATAAAGCCTTTGCAACAATCTGCCGTCCATTATGTTGTGCATCATCTTTGAAAGGGCACACTTTTTTTGTGCCTGTGTCTCTTTACAACATGAGTGGCATGTTCTGTCAGTACAATACTAAACACTGCACATTGCTACAGCAACCGATTTTAGTCATGTTAGATGCCATATTCAATTTTACATGAATGAAATCAAGGCTGTGAAGGATGGATGCACAGAAAAATTAAAACACAGGGTCTACTCATCCAAGATGCATGAGTTTTTTTTTCTTCATCTGAACAGATTTGGAGAAATGTAGCATTACATCACTTGCTCACCAATGGATCCTCTGCAGTGAATGGGTGCTGTCAGAATGAGTCCAAACAGCTGATAAAAAACATCACACAACCCCAATCCATCAGTTAACATATTGTGCAGCGAAAAGCTGCGTGTTTGTTACAAAATCAATGTAACACTTTATCCTTTCTCACTAATAGGTATTGGTATAAAATCTAAGACCACACACCAGGATGGAAAAGCAAAAGCATCTCCCATAATCTGCAGGGGTCTAAACAGTTAATGGTTCAATTCACAGCTCACAGACAGAAGCCTAACCGCTCTGACCATTTGATATGGAATCAGTAAATTAAGTTCATGCCTCAGAAAATTTGCAGTTTATTCACACTGACGATTCAAATGTTATTACAGGGGTCGCTGCACTTTACAAGTATAGACCTGTGATTGTGGATGTCATTAACACCCCGGCTACCAACAGCAGAAGAGCTCCATTTCTACCGTTAGTAGAGGGTACAGGGTTGATGGTGGAGTTCAGGAGCCGCGTTAGCAATTCAAATGTTGCAGGTTCAAGTCCCATTAGAGATGAATATGTGCTAAAATCTCGATCCTCAATGTTACTTTTTCTGTCTTGCTACTAATTGTGAAACCGCTTTGTCATATACAGTATTTTCATGAACGTTTCGCCTAAATATGATGCATTTAGTTACTAGAAAGCTCAGAATGGAATTCCAAAAATAATGATTGCTTCCCAAACAATATATAATAGAACAGAATTTTTTTTTTCTATTTTAATATATTTTAAAATGTAATTTATTCATTGAATCTTGTGATGCTGAATTTACAGCAGACATTACTCAGAAATCATTCTGATATGCTGATTTGCTGCTCAAGAAACATAAATTCAGTCATTCTTGAGAAGTGGGACAAAACGGTGCAAAATTGAAAAAATAAAACCTCGTTTTGTCCCATGTCTCAAGAATGACTGAATTTTATTATTATAATTATAAATGTTAAAACAGTTGCAAATAACAGCATTTATTTGAAAGTTTTTCGTAACAACGTAAATGGCCAAAACATCTCTTTATGTGTTCCACAGAAGAAAGAAAATGGATTTTGGTTGAGTAAATGGTGACAGGATGTACTTGTACTGCCCCCTGCTGGATATGCCGTTAATAACACGACCTCTTAACCACTTGCTTGTTGACCGTGCCAACACTCATCCTGAGGCGCAGCAGCATAGCCTACATCTGTCACTCCACAGCACACAGAACAGCATGTCATCATCAGAAGTCGCCCTCCATCCCAAACATATTGTACCTCCCCAGGCCACGAGGCCCCTGTAAGAGCCACCCCTCCCTTCTTAATAGCTTGTGGATGTTTGTGCAGATTATCACCCATCACCTGATTCATGATGTGTCGCCTTTTGCTTGGTTGCACTTGTACGCTTGGCCTTGGCAGTTCGTTTTTATACTAGATGAGATTTTTTCACGTCATCTGGGATTTGAACTGTCCTTGTTGCACAACAAATAAAAAGCCAGGATTTTTATTTTAATTTCACTCACATTGACCCCAATCGTGATGGCTCTGCCCTGAATGCCCAGATTTCTGGCAATAGCTTTTACATTTATTCACCACTTCCACAGCGTTATTTTTATCTACGAAAACATTGCCCTGTATACTGCACATTAACAAGGACTTATATTTTAATCATTTGTATGAATGTTTTTTCTAGGACATTCTATACTCTCAAGAGTTAAATATATTAGTACAACATGTTGTTTTGTGAATGCCTAAAACCTGGGTACAGATTCTGAATATTCATGCCTGTTCCTATTAAAGAAGCACTCTGTAACTCAGGATTTACAACATGACACATTTCCAGCGCTCCCACTGTCTATAGGGCATCTGTGGGATAAGGGTTATGGGTTAAGTTGATCTTCAAGCTAGATGAGTTATTCATTTATTTACTCATTAAAGGAGAGAGGTATTTAAAGGAATATGACTGTTTTCAGGTTTGTGCCTCTTAAGATTAAGCAAAATGCTAATCATTGCGTTATCACATATGGAAACTGACAGTGTGATTTGTGATTTGCACGAAACCTCAAAGTCGCTCAAAGTCAACACAGACAAATAAGAAAATATATTTAACATATATTAATTTTATTTATAAAAAATTAACCATATAAATTTTAATATTGTGAAACTAACTTTTCTGTTATATATATTTGTAAATAATTTAATTTAAATTAATTTGTTTTAAATATATTTAAGTAAATAATAAATTGTGCATACACAGACACACACACACACACACACACATATATATATATATATATATATATGTTATGTAAATATAGTGTGTGTGTCTGTGTATGCACAATTTATTATTTACTTAAATATATTTAAAACAAATTAATTTAAATTAAATTATTTACAAATATATATAACAGAAAAGTTAGTTTCACAATATTAAAATTTATATGGTTAATTTTTTATAAATAAAATTAATATATGTTAAATATATTTTCTTATTTGTCTGTGTTGACTTTGAGCGACTTTGAGGTTTCGTGCAAATCACAAATCACACTGTCAGTTTCCATATGTGATAACGCAATGATTAGCATTTTGCTTAATCTTAAGAGGCACAAACCTGAAAACAGTCATATTCCTTTAAATACCTCTTCCCTTTTTGTTTCTTCAAGTACCGAAAACTGGGCCAGTGTCTATCTCTTATGCAATCTTTATTCTTCTTGTTCTCTGAGATACACATCTTTTAACACATCCATGACCTTTGAATGTCCTGAACTGCGAGTAATCCAATGTTTACTTGGTTGTAACTTTCTTGCAGGGACTTTGCATCTGTGATTGCAGATTTCAGGCAAGACTTTTTGCATGGCCTGTCACAAGATTTCTCTCTTTCCACTTGACATTTCTGATGTTGATGTGACAGCTGAGTGTGTGAACGTGAATCCCTTAACAGGAAGGCGCACAGCCAGATGACTGTAGAGAAGTGACAGCACTTTATTGGGCGAAAGACAGCACTGGCGCTAAATTCTCTTGCCGGCAGAAAAGTGCAAAGCATACTCACATAAGCAATCAGTCTTTTCTTCTCTGCCAGTGGCCTGGTCGGATCTATGTGAGCGTTCACGTCCACGTCTGCATTTTAACACCTGTCAGAACTTGACTTGGCAAACTTGCATGTGTGAATCGCTTGTCAGCATGGAGCTTGTTGGCCATCTTCTGGGGGAACAGTGAGAAGTTCCCTAATCATCAGGAAGTTTGTTAAATGACATATGTTTATTATTTTGTGTGTGTGTGTGTATGTATGTGTGTGTTTGTCAGTCATGCTAACCCATGCATGGCTAACACAGCCTCGTTGCTGCAGTAACTCAGCAGACAGGCGGTCAAATGCATATTACATGTGTCCTTCGCACGCAAGGTCTCACTGCTGCTTGCATGACAGCATAGTATATGTGTATAGTATGACGGAGGAGCTGTGAATTGGCAGAGACAGTGGAATAATACTTAGAAGCCTAAAATAAATCATGTCGCTTGGATAATATTGTTTAAGAAAAGAGTGTGAGTTGAGATGGTTGGCACATTGGCTTTAGGGTTGGTTGGCAAATGGAATATAATTAGACGAATGAATCATTCAAAGCAGATTTGAAGACTTATATTTATACAATAGAAGAATACTGAAAAAAATGTATAACAGTTTCCACAAAAATATTAACATTTTTAAACATAGGTAATAATAATAATACATTTCTAAATAAGTTTTTTTGAGAATAAAATCATGTGACTGGAATAATGGCTGATGAAAATTCAGCTTTACCATCACAAGAATAAACTGCATTTTAAAATAGAATACATTTTTTATTGTATTTTTGATCAAATAAATGCAGCGCTGGTAAACATAAGAGACTTTCAAAAACATTAAAAAAAAAAACATACTGACCCCAAACTTTTGAATGATATACAGGTGCATCTCAATAAATTAGAATGTCGTGGAAAAGTTCATTTAATTCAGTAATTCAACTCAAATTGTGAAACTCGTGTATTAAATAAATTCAGTGCACACAGACTGAAGTAGTTTAAGTATTTGGTTCTTTTAATTGTGATGACTTTGGCTCACATTTAACAAAAACCCACCAATTCACTATCTCAACAAATGTAATAAATACAAATTATCTGGACTGGTCATTAAAATAAAAGCCATTAAAATTATTCTAAAAATAAACCAAATCCTAAATAAAATATTTAAAAATATTTTAGTATTATTTTTGCATTTGCAGTTTCTGTCTATTTCTGTTTATTGCTTCCCTCTTTAACACTGTACCAACAATACATAATTTGATTGGTTGGCATAATTGAACAAAATTAATAAAAAATAAATAAAATAAAATAAAAAATAACACAGAGATGCAATGGACTAGAATGACCTAGAATGCTACAATTTGAGCAGGGCAGCTTTGAACAACATTTGGGTCTGAATTTGCCATTTTCTGCTTTGTTGAATGCATCCACACATATTCGGATTACCCAAGGGGCAACTCAGCACCTACGGCCACCCTTAAAAGCTGTAGCAAATATAGAAAGCATGCTAAAATTCTGCCTCCCTCCTGTTCCTTCTCATGGCTTTTCATATCACTAGTGAAGCAAAGCAAGCGTGACCTCAAAACTAAGCGGTTAAACATCCCAAATGACATTCTCCAGCTTGTCTTCTGCCTTGAATACAAGATTTCTGTCAGTATAAATGCCGCTGTCATTTCTCTTTAAACAGAGTTTGGACCAGGCTCTGCTGTACCTTGTCTCAAACACCAGACTGTAATTCAAGCACTTCCGACAGAGGATGCAGTAAACTTTCATTCCCCAGACCGACACTTTTATTCCTTTTCTACATTTCCTGGTTTCGCATCACTTTGTGCATCCAGATGGAATAAACACAGGCATTGTCTATTAAATGAGCCAGAAGGAGAAGTCTAAGACGTGTTTACCTTATCTTGTAGGCGTTAATTGTTGCCACATATGGCCGGTGACACATTTTGACTGACAGCTCCCCCACCATGAGCTTCTCTGTTCAGGCTAGTCATTAGCTTTCCTTTCTTGAGCTGCAGTTTGGGCTTTCTGAATTACAAAGTAGCAGAGAGGATGTGAGAGAAAAGGGAGACATCTTTCGCAATTAATAAAATAAAATTACAAACACATCATAGAGTGACATGATACGTACATGAGACAAGACATTGTATAATACCTGGAAGAGAATGTTAGCAATCCTATTCATCTCAACAGCACTTGTTTGGGTGGTTGGAAGTACATAGTTTGAATCTGCCATCGTTGATCATGGGTAACAACAACTCTGATTGGCTGATGGCATCATAAAAACATACACAGGCCCAAATCCTTAATTCTTCCATTCTCTCTAAAAAGTAAAAACACCTGGCAGTCACTAAACAAAAACTCTTCATTATCTGGTGTCAAGAGAACAAAGATTCACTCTGACTCACTTTCTACTGTAATAATGGGTTTTAAATTAAATCCTCAATCCCTGATGTTTTATATTCATGACTATAATACACTTGAGGTTGCATTAACTTTTAATGAAGTGGGATTGTTGGGATATGCATTAAACAAAGACAATTTATATATATATATATATATATATATACAATAAATTCTGTACATACTATATATATCATATATGTGTGTGTATGTATGTGTGTGTGTGTCTATATACACACACACACACACACACACACACACACACACACACACACACGCACACAATTTATATAGCTAATTAATGAATTTATTATGAATTTATCAGGTGTAATTTAACTTTTTGTGATGCTGACAGCCATCAGTATAAAGTCCAAAACTGCTGTTCTATATCATATACATAAACAAAAGTTACTTGCTGCACCTTTGTTTTATATCATGGAACATTATAAAATGTTTACTAATACTAAGGAACAGCATATATTCAGACAGCAAGATGACACCAAACTATTACTCATGGGATGGTGCCATCTACTGGAGTGGAGGTAGAGATACAGATTCAGTTATCATATGCATAATGGGATTGAATAAATCTCAGCATAATATATTCATAACTGTACACTTTAAAGCCTGACTGATGGCCATCCTGTTTAGCGTGGGTCAGGGATCGCCTACAGGGTGGCGTGAGAAAAGTTTTAGTGCGTTCATGGAATGTCATGCGATATCTCCTTAACGGAGGCTTAAATGCTGACGTGGTTCACAGCTGCACTGCAAGTCAGTACCATCCACATGCCCAAACAGTGAACTGGATGCTGAACATAACATTCAATGACTTTCTCTCTCTGCATATTTCTACTTCTCATTTTATGCATTTATTTCTGCAACTTTGTCCAACAAGTTGGTCTGAGCACAAGCCATATACCTTACTTTCTTGCATGCACAGTGAATGTTTTATATAATACTTGCATTTTGAATCCTATATGTCCATGCATCATTTAAGATGAAGACATTTGTGGGTAGTCCTTCAGTATTGTAAAATCTAATGTAGATGGTTGTTGCGATAACCTAATATGAACAGAAACATTATACTTTGTCAGCCCCTGAGTCAAAAGTAATGTAGATTTCATGCTTTAGTCTTTTAAATTCATTGAAACGCCATGAGTTGGTCTTTGACCCAATTGCCCATTCACTGCACGCATACCAGCGTACATATTCACATACAAAAACAATCTTTTCATGCCATGTCTATTCTTCCACTTTCTTCTTGGATGACTGCTGCAGTTTCTCTTCTTTTCTGAACAACTGAAATGCAGTCTGACTATATGAGAAGTGGCAGCCAACAAACATGAAACAAGTCATTCCCAACATGCACAGAATAAGCCTCATATAAAAGCTCAAATAAAAGGTACAGTACTGTAGAGTACACTTTAGATACTAATACGTACCTTCAAAGTACTAATATGCACCATTTTGGGGTAAATAAGGTACAAAAGTGTACCTTTTGAAAAGTGACAGCTTTTGTACCTTTTTTTTCTGAGAGCGTATGACTCCTATAAGCATCTCGACATTGTAATTGGCATTGTCTAAATCATATTGATGTTTGAAACATCATGTTTGCATTACTGTACAGCATCTGTAAAAATGTTTAGGTAAGACATAATTTTCCACCAAGCTCTCAGTATTTTATTCTAATTACTAGATCATGCATCCAGAAAAAAAAAAAAACATTTATTTTTATTAAAGCAAGCATACATTTTGTGCAACACACTACCATGCTGTAGGAGTAATTTTACTATTTAAATGTAATATTATTATTATTTTGCATTAGAGGAAGAATAAAGAGATTTTATGCAGGTAAATGTACTTAACTTGTCACAATATAAATCTTATAATGGCCTTAAAATAGGCCTCATTTTCTTAAATAATAAGAACATATATTATTTTCTTTTGATTTTGCAATGAAATATCACCCAGGCACTTTTTATTAGATCTATTCACAATATAGCACAGCCTCTCATATCTAACTGCTTAAATAAAGCATTAAGCAGTAGAAACACATCTAAATGATCAGACCTGCATTTATTAACCCTCTTTCTTTTGTTACTGCAAAGTTAGGTTTTTAACTACACCTGTTCTCTTCTTTCTCAAGAGGACTGGAGGAAGTGCCAGTGTGCTAATTTGATCATGCTCACACCTATCTGTCTACCCCCACAATCACGCTGTCTGCCTGTCTCTCTCACTCGCAAACACACTCACACACTCTCCGTTCACACGTAAACATGATGTTCGCTCATATCACTCTCTTGCTGTATTGACACCCCACCATAGCTGCCATGGAAACCGAATCAGATATAAGATTTCACTTCTCAATAAGTGTAGTGATGAAAAAAGAGAGAGAAACACACAGAGCATCATCTATGGACGGAAAGACAGCAGTAGGGAGCGAGAGAAGTACTAATTATCTTTTCATCCACTCCTGGGAGAAAGATTACATTTCATATGGTATTAGATGGATAGATATATCCTTGAGTACATATTCATTCAGACATGAAATAACTTACTTTGAAGTCTGTCCGAGGTGAAATATGACTTCATGGGTGTGATATTGCAAGCATTGCGCAAATTTTTCCCTTCATTAGCACAGTCTGCTTATAAAAAAAGATGAACAGCGAGACAGAGACAGAGAGTGTTTTGCATTAAATTAAAGAATGTTAACAACCACACCTCATACTGTGGCTTTTTGTCTTTTTTGAGGCTCTCTCTGACTGTATAATACAGAGAAATCCTCCTGTGATCCTGAGACAGTAAGATTGCCTGAGTAAATGGCATTTTCGCTCTTCTGGCACTGAGAAAGTTAACTTCACTTACGTTTAGCCTAATGGTAAAAAGTTGCTTTTATTCAATCTCTGCAGTGATGCTGGAGTCAATTTGTGTATTAGCATCCAAAAGATGAATTTTTAATTTGACCAATCTGGGACATTTAAGTGCAATCCCATTAAATCCGGCCCACTGGAGACCACTACATGTTTAATGAGGGTTTCACCACTCTTAAACATGATACATGGTGTATATTTTATGCACTAAAAATATTTAAACATACGTATGTGCACACATACAAATCAATTCATATCGCATTAGATTTGCCTTCACTTTCTATGTCAGCTTTGCAGGAAACTGCCACTGCTTACAATGTTTTATCATGGGTTAAATGAACACTTTTATTAGTTTAATAATTCATGTCATTCTCAGATTTGAAATTTTAAATTTGTGTTCCAGCCTCACTATACAACCTGTATTCATTGTTAATTACTCAGTGGATATAGAATGTGTGTTAGCTTGTCAATTAATTATCATGCATATATTATAGTTCATCACAAGATATGATTAGAAAATTGATTAATATGTTGATGGTTGTCAGATATCTGATCCATTGTAAAATGTCAGCAGGATGCTCTGTAAATAAAACGGATGTCTTTTATTCTCTAAAACAGACAAATCTGATAAGTGTGTTCAATTATTATGTCCGTAACTTTTAAACATTGGCCAATAACAGATATCTAATACAACATAGTAAGAAAAAACATACACCAGTAGGTGATGACAAGCGAATATCTTTTTGAGTGAGTCACTGAATCAAAACATTGATTCATTCCTGAACTAAAAAAGTGACTATGGGTAAGTCACTGATTCATTCACTCAGTTGATTTGTTCAAAACATTGATTCATTCGGGAATTAAACAAGCAAAATAAAATACTTCCTTACAATCTAGTAGGTGAAAAACATTCTGTGAATAGAGCAGTATTTCTGAATTCACAGTGTTCATAAAACAGTAGGTAAAAAATTCCCCAATTTTATATACAATAAACACTTTACTATCCCATGATACCATGGGAGAGGATTTGTGAATGGCAGTGAAGCGACGCAACTGATGCTGGTAGGTCACATGTCAATGACAACATTCAATATATCCGGATAACATTCATACTATATAGAATGTACTTTTTTAATGGATGCCAAGTAATTACTTATTCAAAAGAAGTGAGCGTATATGTTTTCAGATGCAGCCACAGACTTTCACTGTGTTCACAAGTGAGTCACTGTGAGTCACCAGTTTGGTAAAACAAAACAAAACTTGCTGTCTTTATGCATGAAGAATGAATCATTCCCTTAACAGATTCATTCAAAACACTGATTTGTTTAGGAACTAAACAGGTGACTGTCTTTGTGAGTGAATCACTAAATATTCACTAAACCGATTCATTCAAAAACACTGTTTTATTCAGGAATGAAACACCACTACTTTGCATTAATTGAAGATGCATAAAAATGTGGTCACATTTAGTAAAAAAAATGTACATCTACTGAAGAGGTCAAAATGATAAATCCACCCTATAGCCTATTGGTCAATGTGAAACTTTTGCCCCTGAAATTCACGGTCATGTGTATTCCTATTGAAACGGCTGGAGGTCACACAGGAAAATTGGCTGAAAACTGTAAATATGATCTTGCTTTCTCTGTAGTGTCTGTTTCATCTAGATGATTTAGACCTCTTATGCAGTCAGATCTATTAGTCAGTGTTGTACAGTGCTGGGAATCATCTCTAATCAACTGACATGCAGACCACAAACACTACAGCACTGCTTCTGTAGTAAGTGACTGTGTTTATCTTTTATTTACTGTGCCATTTGATTGTTTTGTTTCACACAACTAGTCTAGTATATGTTTCAGCTGCTAACATCTTTCATTTCAATATTTCTTTAACAGATTGACAGATTTAATGCATCAATCCATGTGTGGCCAGTTCACGCTCTTGTGAATTGCTTTTGTTGATTTGCTGCCAGGACAATGACACTGCAGGGGAGGTCTGAATATTTTCAGCAGATGAACATCTGAATCATCAACAATGTCTCAAAGACATCCAAACATATTCGCCCAGAGCTGTTATTGCACTCCTAACCCTGACATCTCCCAAAGTTAACCACACATCCTTTCAGTCTAGGTCTTCTTTATATGGCTAATTTTCCAATGCAGGCTGGTCTTGTTCTGAAGTGTTGGAGACGAAAGGTCTAATTCTGTCACATCTAGAATAAGCCGAATGGGAAAGGGCTGTGGAAAACACTGTATTTTGGGTTGACTTTACTTTGGCCTCCCAAGCCCTGCAGGACTGACCTGGCAAACAGCTAAGGTTAGTTAAGCTCCCAGTGGGAATTGTGTCCTTCTCTGTCTGACAGTTGGGCTGCATGAATCATATTTACTCATGAATTTGTTTACTTCATTTAACAGTGCCTGATGTCTGTAGTGTGTGACTAGCCCGGGGTCAGTTAGGAGTTTTATGGTAGGAGTGTTTGCTTTTGTAATTTGCTTTTGTAATATTCCAAAGATGCAACATTGTTCATTTACACATATTTGTGAGATATGTATAAGATACCATTACGTTTCAGGTTAAAACGTTGACAAGCACTTTCTGTAAATGGTCTGCAACAGCATGGACTGGTATAATTAATTCTGTCTGATCTCACGAGAAAAGTTAAGCCAACATTCAATGAAAGGGTATCATCACCAACTCCCAATGCTGGTGTGTCTTACCTTGCACAAGCTGTCCAAGACAGTATAACGTTAAACAGACTTCCTATGCCAGAGCCTACAGTTTTTAGTGGTGACCCCATTCACTTTATAAAGTGGAAAAGTTTTGTACCTGCAGGTTCACATTTTAGGAAAACTTATGCATAGTCACACCTTTCCTCATGAGATCAGGGTAAATTAATTACAATAACAAGAACTAGATTTTTACATTTTCTCTGTAAAATGTGCTTGTCTGTTAAAAACTCACTGCTGTGGTGTTCTGGGGGGTTGCTGAGGTGTGCTGAATCTGTAAAATTGTGTCAAGCTCCCAGGAACTTCATATAAATTTATTTTTGGCAGATTGCCTACAACAAGGAAAAAAAACTTTCCCATCATCTTATAACGCAGTACTGAAATGACTGTGTTTTAGTTTTCTGCAATATTTCCCATCAACTAAGAGCTAGCGTTTACAAGTTATAAATCCACTACCTGCATCGTTTATAATATCCAATGGAGAGCCATTTACAAAGTACACTTCAGCCTTTCTTGATAAAGAGGTCAGGTATTTTTAGCTGGTTGGAGATTAAACGTTTTGAAAGGGGTGGGTATGTAAAGTTGACATGCAATGGAAATCGTGATCATCTTTTCTTTTCAGTTGTGACATACATTGAAATGGTCTTTTGAATGAGAAAAAATTTAGGACGGGATTTGATGTTTTCCATCTGGAATTGATTGGATGGTTGTTGATTGCTAATGGCTGCAATCTCACATGAGTCAGGTTGCTTATAAGAGATGAGATGCTAGGGATTTTAAAAGAATAATGATGTGCACAGATAAATTCTTTATAATAAGCAGTATTTAATTAAAAAATTGTCCATTTTGATTTCATGGTGACTTTAATTGGTCTGAGTCACAGATACACAACTGTATTAACCTGGAGTACTACAAATCAACATGTTTAGACTTAGAGAGACAGAAGTATTTGCCATGACTTATAACCTGGCATCATTACTTGTTCAGATAAGTAAGTCATTTCAAGAACATGCTTTTAATTTACTGATTTAAAAAAAAAAATTATATTGTTCACTTTGTAGCAATTAATTTGATCTCAAACCAACATCATTATTTTTTCATAGCTGTACTCGCACAAACACTAAAATCACTCATGAAATACCATTACAACTTCACATGAAACACAAACATCATACACATTTTTACAGTCTAGACCTATTTGTACTAAAAATTGATAACTTCACTCACTTTCATTGCTTCACTTATTTCAGTGTATGTGTAGCAAAACTAAACTGAATTAAGTAAATGCAACAACCCAACCAAATCTCTTGTAGTTAACTAGTTAAAACACTTGCTTGCATGCTAAATGTCTTGTTTTTATAATGCATACATATGGTGAATTATGTCAGGAGGAAGCAGAGGCCTGTCACTGCACCGACATTTGTAATGCATTTGCATTTTAAGTGAAAATTAAAATTCACTTAATTTTAGCCATCCTCAGCACAAGCACCACTCCTCACCATAATGCTTCTAAATCCCCAAATAACTGGATAACTAACATAATCTTGCTTTAACACATACTCTCCCAAAATCCAGGTCCATGCAAAGAAGCATTTGTATTAGTTGAGTGTGTTTCTGAAATGTGTAAGTTGTTAGAACTTAAGAATAGTGAGTAAACCAAAAAAAAACTACATTAATCAATAAAATCTTTGATTATTTTTTTCAGCAGTATTCATTAGAGGAATTTTCTTATAGTGTAGCTACAGAGGCCCCAGGCTCCCGTTTCACTAGTGGTGCAAAATCTGTGATTGTTCAGCATATCTGGAACCAAAAACATGACCTTGAATTCAGCACATCCACAAATTACTCCAGCGCTTTACTTCAGCACATCTATCCTGAGAGACATTTCACAGAAACGCGCTCAATAATAAACCCTGATGAGTGAAGCCGAGATTCCTCAGAGTCTGAATTGCCCGTTACTCTCAGCGGGAAAAGAAGATGACAGAGATGGAGTCCGCCTCCTGTGCATTTTGTCATCAAGAATAATAAATGTCAATTTCCAAGCAATCCAAATATAAGCTAGTATTCACACCAGTAATCACTGAGATGAATAGATGTGGGTGTGCGAGGTCTATTTTCTCTCTGACATTAAGGTTTCATAGGAGAGGAATTGATAATGACAAGTTTATAGAAAAGTTGTTGTTGATGTAGTTTGTGTGTGTATGTGTTTGTTTATACAAGACTGCCTGACATCCAAATTATGAGAGCTTAGAATGTAATAACCAATTTCTGCTTCCTGTTGATGTTGATGCCCCGGGTTTTCCTTTTTTTCTACCAAAAACAATCAGTCTATTTCTCCTTGAGCACCAGGGACAATATTTCATAGGTAATTATTAAACATTCTGCTTGGCACCTCAGGAGGTCAACCCACTGTAAATGATGCCATTTCCAAAGCCAAGCTTCTTGTGTTATAAAAGAAGCAAGATTGCAGTGACTAGAAAATTTGAATAAACCCCTTAAGGAGACATTTGAGGAACTTGATCAAATGTTATTACCACAAAGCTTGCTCATTTGATTCCAAATATCAAAGGACTTCAATTTCATGTGTTTGTCACAAGCAAAATGATTTGAAACAACCAAACTGTTCCTCTTACCTTACTGTGTATTATCTACTAATTAGATTAATGAGACTAATGCCAAGAATCATTGGTCATGTATACACTACAGCTAAATTTGTTTGTCACTTCACCCTTTAATTGCCTGGCAGCCTATATATTACGGACAGTGTTGCCAGATCTTGCTATTAAAACCTGGATTTGACAAAACATGCCTGAAATAAAACTTGCCTTAAATAAGCTTAAACAACTAAATGTGTGACTGTACTAAGTAAATAACTACAAAGAAATTTTCACACTATTTGTAATCAGCTTCATAAAAACACACCTTAAGATGTTTATAAGAATCAGACATGGCAACCCTAAAACATTTAGCAAACATAAGCAAAACAACACTTCTGTCAGCTGTGGTTTATTTAAAATTAACAGACATAATGCACTTTTGGTCCCTAATATTACGTAACTGGGTTTGACAAAACTAGCCCAAAATAAACCTTGCCTTCCAAAAAATAATCCCAAACGACCCAATACATGACTGTACTCTGTAAATGATTACATAAAAAACTGCAACCTACTCATAGCGACTTTATTGAAAAACAAGCCCAAAGATGCTTATAATAAACAGACATGGCAACCCTCAGAGAGAGTGTGCTTTGTGGGTGGTTGACTGCGATTTCACTTTTTTAACATTAGTTTGTGTGTAATGTTGCTGTTTGAGCATAAACAATATCAGCAAAGTTACGAAGTTGAAAGTTCAATGCAAACGGAGATATCTTTTAAAATTATAACAGTTTAATGCCTACAAAAACGGCTCGCAGGGACTACAACGAGTTACTTCCTGGGTTCGTGATGTCACAAACTGTGATAAACCCCGCCCCCGGGAACACACTACGAAGGGGGCGAGGCCATGCTGCTCTGCTTTAGAGAAGAGGAAGAAAAATAGGGGTGCATGTAAAAATCTATTCATATATGAATCACGATTCTGTCTTCTAACGATTCTAATGGATTCACAAGTTTCAAAATCAATGGTGATAAACCCCGCCCCAGGGAACACGCTACGAAGGGGGTGAGGCCATGCTGCTCTGCTTTAGAGAAGAGGAAGAAAAATAGGGGCTTGCACAGGTTCTGTGAGATCCTCTTCACTAATATCCTCTGCGTCTTAATCGGGCTCAAATTGATAAGCAATATAGACCATTGTTTACAATACAACCCATGCCGCTGAGCTGAGGGGTGGGACGTTTAGACGCGCACCAGAGGCGGTTTAGCCAATCACAACACACTGTACTAGCTAACCAATCAAAGTCCATCACGTATTTCTGAGGGAGGGGCTTCATAAAAGCAGGAAATGATCAGCGCGTTTATCAAAGAAGGGACAGAGCGGTGAAGAATAAAGGTAAATTATGTTAAAAATAATGCGTTTTTTAAAAAACGAAGCATGAACACATGTTAGACTGCACCCCATAAACACAATCAAACCTAGAACAAAACCAGTCAACCACCCCTTTAAAAGCAGCAGCTTATATACCAATTCACACACAATAATGATTTTTTTGGCCAGGGATTTCCAAACTTTTTTGTCAGACCTAAAATATTTACTTACCTCCTGTGATTTTAAATGAATATTTAAATAATTTAACAACACATTTCCATGTTCACGGTTCTCTGATGTCAGTTCATGGTCACATGACATGCAGGTAAACAAATAAAACATTTCATATTTTTAGTAAGTGTTTTGTTTTTCTTTTAAATGTGTAATTCTACATATTATTTATTTCATTAATGATTAGCTTTGATGTCCTGCAGTTCCTTCAGGAACCCCCATAAGGGAAACCCTGATTTAGGGGATTCACTCCATCTTTTAACTGTATTATATCTAAAACTTTGCAGTGTGTACATGTTCACTCTGACATTGATTTATATTCGGAGCACAGTTGATGAGTTTGAAACAGGACCCACAGAAAGGTCGGCCCGAGCTTCCAGCATGTTCTGTCTGTAAACATCTCTCCAAGCAAACCAAACAGAGCTGCAATCCTGATACCCACACAGCTCTTCGCTTTGAAGTCCCTGCATCCTGACAGCAGAGTGTCTGTACGGGGACCGGGACTAAAATGTGTTCATTTTTTTAGCAGATAGCCCAGCGACCTCCCTCCATGTTTCTAATTAAACTTACGGCTAGTCCCTCAGTATCTCCACATGCATTGTCGAGTGTTCGACGCCACCGTGGGTAATCCTTTGAAAAGGGGCTTAAAGATTTTCAAGGGAGTCTTCTTCAAACTAGCCACCGTCACCTTATCCGCACTCACATGGTGATGGGGATAAATGAATTTCTGGAACAGTCCGGCTCAAGTGCGCACACATACACACACGTACACATGCAGATGTGATTTTCAAATGGAGATTGTAGTGCATTTCACTGACTCTCTGCACAACCAATTTATTGAACAGCAGAGGTGGTGAAAAACGAGAAAGAGTGTTCAACACAGACCACAACAAAATACCCCAACAAAACGAAAATTAACCATGTTTTTTTTTTGTTTCTGTTTTTGCAGCGCATTTCTTTATTTGTTTGTGTTGTGAGCATTTGCAGTGTTTGTGTTGTGAGTATTTGCAGCGCGTTTCTGTTTTTGCAGCGCATTTTTTTATTTGTTTGTGTTGTAAGCATTTGCAGTGCGCTTCTGTTTTTGCAGCATTTCTTTATTTGTTTGAGTTGTGAGTATTTGCAGCGCGCTTCTGTTTTTGCTTGTGTTGTGAGCATTTGCAGCGCATTTCTTTATTTGTTTGTGTTGTGAGTAATAAAGAAATGCGCTGCAAAAACAGAAACGCGCTGCAAATACTCACAACACAAACAAATACAGAAACGCGCAAGTAACACAGACCACAACAAAATACCCCAACAAAACGAAAATTAACCATGTTTTTTTTTGGTTCTGTTTTTGGAGCGCATTTCTTTATTTGTTTGTGTTGTGAGCATTTGCAGCACGTTTCTGTTTTTGCAGCGATTTTTCTATTTTTTTGTGTGTTGTGAGTATTTGGAGAACGCTTCTTTATTTGTTTGTGTTGTGAATATTTGCAGCGCGTTTTTGTTTTTGCAGCACGTTTCTTTATTTGGTTGTGTTGTGAGCATTTGCAGCGTGTGTGTTGTCAAATTGATGAAGATGTTTTTTTTATTTGCAGGTGTTTTTTCTATTTGCATGTGTTTTTTCATTTGCAGCGAGTTGAGCTCTCTCGGCCACCGTAGGGTTCTCTCAGAAAATGCATACTCAGGGTACCGATTAATTGCATTCAATTTTGGGATGCATTAGTGGTTCTATGTTAGTTATTGGTTGATAATAGAGATAATTTAATTTATTGATATCAATCAGTATTGGATCTTTAAGTGTGCATCCTCATTTGAACTATTTTTGCATTTTTTAAATCACTAAAAATAACAGCTAAATGTAATTTTTCTAGCAAATCTCAAAATTAATATTTTTTTCATATTGCACATAATACTGTGACACCTATATTAACTTGTTGTATTTAAAATAAATCTTTATTTTTACAATTTATTATAATTTTTAACTGTATTTCTTTTCTCATTTTAATTTTAGACAAAACTGTAGAATTTTAATAATGAAGAATTATCAGTTTTCAGCCGTAACATTAAAATAATTATTTGCTTATCAATATTGTCCATAATTTTATTTTTAATATTGGTGCATCTCTAATTGAATTTTTCATCAAGCATCAGCTGGCAGCCATATATGAAATATTTACAAACATTGTTCAAAATGCACAGGTGTTATTGTGAAGAAAGCTGAAACAGAAGGACCCCAAACCCCCATGTAAATAGCTGTTTGGGTAATCATGAGCACATCTAGAGAGCTTACCTGGAGACACGGCTCTTCAGCGAGATCTATTAATCGCATTCATGAGAATGAAATTCGGGAAGGAGAACAGAGTCCTAAACAGCCTGTTCTATTAGAGCACAACAAGACAGGAGCACAACTCCAGATGTCTTGTGCTCTCGAAGGGACAGAGATACGGACAGAGAAAATGGGAGGGAGAGAGGGAGGAGAAGAAAGAGGGAGAGGAAGAGGCTGAAATCACAGATGGTTGCGAGGCCCGCTGGGATGAGGAATTTAAGATGAGTAGTTTTCCAACACTTCAGAAAACACTATTCAGAAATAGAAGTGAGTCACACGCATGGCAGGCTTCGTGAATATCAACAAGGGCAACAGTGGCTTGTGCCGCTCTCGTGATTGTGCAGTCATTACAGCCACGGATCAGGTGTAGAAGCTTCTGTTTGACCAGATGATTTTTGCTGGCAGGCTGATATACAAGGCAGTTTAGAGATCTGAATTTAAAATATAAACAGTTAACTTATCAGAAATACATCAAATAATCATAATTTCTGTAAATGTTCAGAGCCTCTTCAAAAATTTTGTAATCATGTGCTCTACTCACACTCTTCTATATGAAACATAAACCACGTTTCTCCGACCTGACTGCATTATGTAATAGCTGTGGGAGTCAGCAAAACTGAGTATTGATTTCTGTGTATCTTATTTCAAATAGACTCTTAAAATAGACTTTATAATACGGTGTAATACAAACCCCAAAGGACCTGCAAAGTAACACAATATAAATGCATTCTGAATCCCATGACATTTTGTCTTGCCATATGGTGTTTATGGGACATGAAATACTCTTGGGAAGTTGGCATGTCCTACACTCCATGTAAAACTATTTTGGAGAGCATTTTCATAAAACTAATTTATTTTTTATGCATATGAATTGAAAGACTGCATGGAATATGTGTACTTTTTATAAACTTGTGAATGTTAAAGAAGTTGTGACAAATCCTATACATACCATACTGTATATCTTAGATTTTTAGAATATAGATTTTTAGAACAATGAAGAAATACACATACTGAATTTATTTAGTTGATGATTTAGATGAGTCATATAGACCAATTAATATAAACAACCCCTTTAACTGTAATAAAAAAGCTTAACAAATAAAACGTGTGTGATTTCACTGTCACAATAATGATCAGCCACTTACAAATAGTTTCATAGCTCTACAAAACATTGATTTTGACCTAGATCAAATTACAGGTAATATAAGATTATCTCTAACTGAAAATATCAATAGATAGTGGCTGTCTGCTAAGAAAAGTCAGTGGATATATTGCCATTGTGGCAATGAAACATGCCTTAATGGACACAGATGTGGGCGTTAAACAAGTACTGAGGGCAACCTATAGCAGTCTGTGGCTGGGCAGGAAACGGAGAACAAATCTCCGGGGACCATCACCACACAAAAGCACTTAAGAAAAGATATGAACTAAATGCCCAAGAAAAGTGTGTCAGAGGCTGTCTGAGAACTGTAGAAACGCTCCTGACCTACTTACAGAGAAGGATGGAAGAGATGGGTGCACATACAGAGAGACTGCTCTTTCCCTTCTACTGTTACATGAGAATCTGTGGTCAACATCACTGATGTGGAAGATGATTATAAAGAAGAGCTAGGAAAATTCATTTATTTATTTAGAAAAAAGATGTTCTTAATTCATTTGACATGAAATGCATGTATGACTTTGAATATAATACTGTATAATATAATTAATTAAAAACAAGCATCTAAATAGTATCTAAATATGTTTTATACATTTTATATACTGTATAAAGCTTTTATAGTCATGTATTTTCAACAAGGGCAACAGTGGCTTGTGCCGCTCTCGTGATTGTGCAGTCATTACAGCCACGGATCAGGTGTAGAAGCTTCTGTTTGACCAGATGATTTTTGCTGGCAGGCTGATATACAAGGCAGTTTAGAGATCTGAATTTAAAATATAAACAGTTAACTTATCAGAAATACATCAAATAATCATAATTTCTGTAAATGTTCAGAGCCTCTTCAAAAATTTTGTAATCATGTGCTCTACTCACACTCTTCTATATGAAACATAAACCACGTTTCTCCGACCTGACTGCATTATGTAATAGCTGTGGGAGTCAGCAAAACTGAGTATTGATTTCTGTGTATCTTATTTCAAATAGACTCTTAAAATAGACTTTATAATACGGTGTAATACAAACCCCAAAGGACCTGCAAAGTAACACAATATAAATGCATTCTGAATCCCATGACATTTTGTCTTGCCATATGGTGTTTATGGGACATGAAATACTCTTGGGAAGTTGGCATGTCCTACACTCCATGTAAAACTATTTTGGAGAGCATTTTCATAAAACTAATTTATTTTTTATGCATATGAATTGAAAGACTGCATGGAATATGTGTACTTTTTATAAACTTGTGAATGTTAAAGAAGTTGTGACAAATCCTATACATACCATACTGTATATCTTAGATTTTTAGAATATAGATTTTTAGAACAATGAAGAAATACACATACTGAATTTATTTAGTTGATGATTTAGATGAGTCATATAGACCAATTAATATAAACAACCCCTTTAACTGTAATAAAAAAGCTTAACAAATAAAACGTGTGTGATTTCACTGTCACAATAATGATCAGCCACTTACAAATAGTTTCATAGCTCTACAAAACATTGATTTTGACCTAGATCAAATTACAGGTAATATAAGATTATCTCTAACTGAAAATATCAATAGATAGTGGCTGTCTGCTAAGAAAAGTCAGTGGATATATTGCCATTGTGGCAATGAAACATGCCTTAATGGACACAGATGTGGGCGTTAAACAAGTACTGAGGGCAACCTATAGCAGTCTGTGGCTGGGCAGGAAACGGAGAACAAATCTCCGGGGACCATCACCACACAAAAGCACTTAAGAAAAGATATGAACTAAATGCCCAAGAAAAGTGTGTCAGAGGCTGTCTGAGAACTGTAGAAACGCTCCTGACCTACTTACAGAGAAGGATGGAAGAGATGGGTGCACATACAGAGAGACTGCTCTTTCCCTTCTACTGTTACATGAGAATCTGTGGTCAACATCACTGATGTGGAAGATGATTATAAAGAAGAGCTAGGAAAATTCATTTATTTATTTAGAAAAAAGATGTTCTTAATTCATTTGACATGAAATGCATGTATGACTTTGAATATAATACTGTATAATATAATTAATTAAAAACAAGCATCTAAATAGTATCTAAATATGTTTTATACATTTTATATACTGTATAAAGCTTTTATAGTCATGTATTTATTTCATTAAAATTTTATTAAGCTGAGATGATTCTGGAAAGCTTATTTTATGTACTATATAAAATGCATTCAAATATTTTATATATATAAAAAAAAAATATATATATATATTATATAAAGAAAATATTAAATAATTACAGCAATAGAATTAGAAACAAGTATCCATATATAAAATACAATTTTTATCTGTTTTTGTTGCCCCATGTATCCCGTTTAAAAAGTGGAATTAAAAAAACTGTTCCGGATAATAAATATACCTTCCAGAAAAAGCCTGCGTTGCAAGAACACCCAGGCTCCTCCATGTATGACCCAATGCCCGAGAGAGCTGAATTAGCACCATCTGCTAATGATCAGCAACCTTTGATTCCCATCCTGCTGTAACATACAGTGAAATGGATTAGAGCAGTAAAAGCACATATAATGCATGTTTGTGTATGTCCGGCCTCATGCTGAGCTCAGCTCCCCAGGTGAAAGTTTACCCTAGGGACTTCATGTTCAAGTAATAGCCTCCATGCCAGAAGGGGTCACTCTGACACTATCAATAACCTGTTCCAAGATGTCTTTACTAGCTGAATTGTTACTCCATCTCTCTCTCTCTTTATCCTGAATCTGCTGTTTAAGGCAGCTAGTGCCTGGAGCCTGCTGGACAGCAATTTGCATTTTGAATACTTGATACTTCGCTTTGGGTAACCAAATGTTCGCCCGTATCTAAAAAAAAAAAAGTCTGTTCCTCTTCTGTAATAAGACGGCATGCAGGCGATACCGCAGATGGAATTCTACGCTTGTATATTAAACTGGAACTGAATGAAACGTAAATGAAATGAACTGAATTTCAAAAGAGTTTGTCTCAGCAGATGAGTAACAGCAACTTCTAAAAAAAGAAAACAGTCTCAGAGGAATAACACGCTGAGATGATAGTTCTGGAAAGCTTATGGTAATATATCTTTGCCCTTTCCCCGGGCCCTGTTCATGAAACATTAATGTCAGTATGTAGATTCACCACCTGCCTCTCCTGACTCACTTCATTAGGGGAGTGTTTCATTGCATCGAATTCAGCATGCCTATATATGCAAGTCCCTGCATTTAGGAGAGGAAACGCATTGTGGCATTTTGAGATGTACTTCATGACCTGATTTTTATGTGCTGGGACACTATGAACTGATGAGCAGGTCTGCACGAAATCAGAGCCCGCAGAAAGCTCAGCAGATTTCAAACAGAATGCAAAAGACTATCGTCTACAAAGTTCTACACATCCCTGTTTATTAAATATTTCCCTTCAAAATCAGAGTATGCAGTATGCATATTCTGTGTGAACCAACTGATGACCCAAGAAAATATATCAACTTTTGCATTATTTTGTTACATACAGATATTGAAAAATGGCTCATTCCTGTTCTGCATTAGTTGGGTTTTTATTTTTTAATTAATGTGCCTGTGTTGTGATTTCAGTATTTCCATAAAGGACTTTACCAGACTGTAAGAAATACAATATGCTCTGCTCAATAGTTTATTGTCTTGTCATTTACCCAGTGACAAGAAAATTAACAAAAGTCATTCCTCAGTGAAGTATTGAGAGTTAGCTTGCATTAGAGTGACACTTGAAGGTTATTTTTGGTATTTTTAACCACTTATTGAAATGTTCATTCTTAGTAAATGTATCAAATATGATAGAATGTGAGAGTGCAGGCAAACCAACTATAAACAACAACAAATCGCAGAATTCATTAAATCAACTGCTTACACTTACTGGCATTTGTGGTGTTGTTTTCCTCACCAAATATAATGTCACTTCCTTAAGTATGGCGTCATTAAGGGACATTCTATCCACCTTATTTTTAACATAAGAGCGAGCACAAAAAAAAGTTGTCACAGCCATTTGTAACTTGCATATGCAAGACTTCCGTTGTCATTCACCCAGTTATATTAGCTGTACAAAAACAGTCCGTTATGCTGTTTGATATTGCAAACTGGTATTTGTTATCATATGTGACCCTGGACCACAAAACCAGCCATAAGGGTCAATTTTCGGAAATTCATGAAAGATTAATAAATAAGCTTTTCATGGATGTATGGTTAGGATAGGACGATATTTGGCCGATATACAACAATTTGAAAATCTGGAATCTGAGGATGCAAAAAAAAAAAAAAAAATCAAAATATTGCGAAAATCGCAGTTAAAGTTGTCTAAATGAATTTCTTAGCATTTTAATTTATCATGATAATCATGAACACTTAGGTTTGTAGTGCAAATTGTTTTAACCAGAGTAATCAAATCATTTAAAATTGTTCACTAATTGTAATATTGCTATAAAGAAGAATATTTTTTTCTACTAACTTCTTATTTATTTTAATAATCTTAGAATTTCCATCTTTAAATGCTGTGATTCTACTATTTTATCCACCAAATTGATATTCTGCATAGTGGAAAGCGATGCTGAATGAACGCTATATGGGATATAGATATATGGTTCCTCACAGGCCAGTTTTGATAAGACGTGTCTTCGAGCCTGTCAACATCTCTATCTGTGATGCTCCTCTGCTGCATTTTGTTCCCATATTGAGACCCAATAAGCGACTCTTATTTCACCCTCCGGCAACACCACGCTGTGTCTGTGTTAGCGCCTGTCAGTCCCATCGCTCTCATGTAAAGCTGTGGCTTCTGTTTGTGCCTGAACCTGTAAATCAGTGGGAAGCCAGTCACTGCCGCTGTGCGCCGACATGACATCAGAAACGGGAACGTCTGCAGGCCGGCTCCATATGTCTCTGTCCAACTTAACGCGGTTGTATTTGCCTCTTATCTGAGATGTTCATGCTCGGATACCCCATAGATACAGTGGCTCCCCTCGCGCTGCTAACGGCTTTCCTTTTGTGGCGCGTCTCTTTTGTTTTTCCTGCTGTTGTGAGACTACAGTGTGCTTGTCTATTCACACGAAGAAGAGTAATATTGTGCCACCGTTGGTTAAGGTTCTCAGAGTCAGACAGTACAGTGAGTTTGCCTATGTAAATTCCCCTTTATGCAAATTCTGCCATTTGCCTTATCACAAAGCTGGCCAAGGGAGAGCCCCCTATTGAAGGGGGAGGAACTGCCTAAAGCTTTTCACAAAACTCTCTGCGAGGCATTAACAAAACACAAATGCAAATTTTTCATGGGTCTCAGCTGGAGAGTCCAAATGTGCCTCAGAATGTGCACAGTGGGCCGCCTTGTGTAAACAATATAAATAAATGCTCTTGATAAATGTTCTCACCACTGGTGAAACCGGCCTGTGACAACCACACAAAACTCAATACAGGACGGGAGCATCCAAGAAGGAAGCAATTAAATCCTGTGTCCCGCTGGGCGGATGGAAAGTCGCCCTTTACAATAAAAAGACAGGGAATGAAGAGGGAAGATACCACTAAATATAAATGCCATGGCAACCTCAAGCATCCTCAACACAATGTTTTCCCAATTGGATGGATGGCATTCCGAGACAGGCAGTATGAGATCTGTAAATATTCAATTTGAATGAATGTTCTACTCTAGCCATATAGTTTATTTACTCCATTACTGTACTTGCGTGCATTGTACTTTACCAAAGTATTTATATTTGGGAAAACATGTACTTTCTAAATTATAATATCAGACTTTTTGCTCTACTGTATTTGCCATAATTATACTGAAGTGAAGAGGAACAAGAAATAGCAGTCTGATTTGAATGAGCCATTCTTTTCATTAAACATGTTTGCAATTCGCGAATCATTGTAATAATTATGAATCAATGAATCAACGGATCAATGAATCAGTAAGTTGTTAACTACTACAATCGCATCATTGTAATAATGTAACTACTACAATCGCATCATTGTAATAATTATGAATTATTACAATGATGCGATTGTAGTAGTTAACAGCTTACTGATTCATTGATCCGCTTGGAGCGCCTCTCTAAAAAAATCACTGAACCGAACATATGATGCTTGTTTGTAATAATGATAGGTAGCAGGAGAATGGCAAATAGCAAACAGCAATAAAATAAATAAATAAATGGTAGTCAGTATAGATACTTGCATTCAAAGTATGATTCAGTCATTTTATCAAGCTCAAGTAGGATTTGTTTACTTGGTCCACCACTGTTCTTTCCCAATATGGAGATATTGAAATACCTAAAATGACTTAATATAATAAAATGTTATGCAAAATCAAATAATAACTGCAGTTATATTCCCTAAAGCTCTCTCTCTCTCTCTCCCTCACACACACACACACACACACACAGAGAACATCCAATATCCCCAGGTAGGACATGCTGTTTTCCTTGAGCAACCTTGGTTAAAATAGCGCTCATGTATCTTTCATTCAAATATTTTCCACTATACTGAAGATCACCTTGCTTCAAACAAAGACTCACTCATTCAGAACCTTAGGGGCAAAAAAGAAAGCAACGCTTTAGATGAAAAAAACCTCTTTACTCCTTCTATTCCTTCATTCTTTTTGGGCCTTTTGGCATGCATAGAAGACAGAGATATGCGATTGAGGACTTTTACTTCAATAGGACTAAAGTCTGTTTTAAAAATAATTTTCAGCATGCATTTTTCAGCAGGGGAGGCATGCCATAGACTGATGCCGTAAAGCAAGACAGCTTAGAGTAAGATTCATCTTGTTCATCCATGACCTTTGCTGCTGTGTGCTCTGATTTGCAGATATATTCGAACTGACATATAAAGTTCAGAGTCAACAATGCTGCAGAAGGATGCTCTTGAAGGATGAGGCAGGTATCATGATGCTGCATTAAACCAAAGTATATTATTCGGACTTTTGAGTTTGAGAAGCATTGACCAAGCAGAACGAATAGAAGGAAGTATAAAAAGGATTTTCTTGTAGCGAATGGATTTTCATGATTTATAACTTGAGCTATGAAGGAGTAAAAAAGTTATTGGAACTGATGGGTCTGGTTTTTTAGTGCCATTTCCGAGTTCTAGAAGTACCATGTTTGTGAGCATCAGTGCTTCTCATGCACTGCCTCATGGGAAAAAGTGACCGAATCAGCTTCTTTCACAGAGTAACCCTTAACACACTTTTGTACTCTGAAAACTGAAATCAGTGTTGTACTTCCTGTCGGACATGTTTTATCCTCCACTCAACAGATAGGTCTGCACTTAAGCCACATACAAAATAAAGTGCTTTTGGGAAGAGTTTAAACATTCATGATGTTAAGATGGAGGAAGCAAGAGGGGCATTAGCACGTTACAAACAGCCAGCTTTTGCACAGCAGTCACCGTGCTTTGAAAGAAGTGTGTGCGCGTGTGAGGCATCACACAATGGTTGATCAGCAAAGACGGCTTGGCAGTGCGGCCGCTTCATTTCCAATTACATGCTTTGCTGGCAAGGCAACCAGGTCACCCTCGGGAGACGACAAACGAAGTTACCTTCAGCTGCCTTGGGCAAGATTTGAATTCTCCCTACGTGCTCCTGTGCCCCTTCAGGCGGCAATTCACAAAGTGATTTGCTATTAGAGTGAGAGCCAGATGTCTAAAGTTTTAGTTCTGATTTAGTATTTTTATATACTTATCACATATCCACTACAGAAGATAAATAATCCTAACCCAATTTTATATTTAGAATTTATATATATTTTTATATGTTTTATTTTAGTAATACTGTAATACTTGTAATACTTTATTTTAATGTAATACTATTATTAACCTAATTGGGTCAAATTTCAGGTTTATATAATTCGTTCTTGTACAACTGATGTAAAAACAACAACTTTGCAGGTAACTTGCAATTTTATTTTTCAACCACAGAGAAGCTTTCTTTCTTCTGTAGAACATGAAAGAGGATATTTTGAGAAATGTTTTAGTACATTTTTGTCCATAAAACAGAGGTCAACAAAACTTTTTAGTTACCACCATTCTTAAAAATATCTTTATTTATGTTCCACACACTCTTAAAAATAAAGGTTCCAAAAGGGTTTTCGTAGTGATGGAATAGGACAGTGTTTCTCAATCCTGGTCCTGGGCGCCCCCCAGCACTGCACATTTTGTGTGTCTCCCTAATCAAACACACCTGATTCAACTCATTAGCTCATTAAAAGAAACTCCAGGACCTGAAATGGGTGTCAGATAAGGGAGACATACAAAATGTGCAGTGTTGGGGGGCGCTCAGGACCAGGGTTGAGAAACACTGGAATAGGAGAACCATTTTGGGTTCTAAAGAACCTTTTTTCTCAATTAAAGAATGTTGTGCAATGGAAAGTTCAACGGATGTTAAAGTTGCGTCATGGAGCCATCAATGCCAATAAAGAGCCTTTATTTATAAGGGCATAGAAGAAAGTCATTCATGTTTGGAATGATGTGAGGGTGAGTAAATTGTCAACAGAAATGTTCATTTTCGGTTGAATGATCCCTTTAACATAAATGTAGCCATTTAGACACAAGGGCATCAGTGAGGTCAGGTTCTGACACTAGGCTGGCGTTTACTAAAAATTTTGTCTGAGAAGATTTTATATACCCGTTAGCAGTGTGAGTGGTAGCAATAGCCAAACCTGTTAAGTAGGAGAGGGTGTTCACACTTTTGGACATGTAGCGTATGTCAAGTTATTTAGCTCACCCTAAAACCATCTATGAAGACCTTAAAAAGCATATATTCATTATTGAACAGCAAATAGAGAAAGACCAAAAGTATGCATTAGGCTTACATAGGGTGACCATACGTGCCATTTTCCCAGGACGCATCCTGGCCAGGATTTCTATATTGCCTAAAATATCTAGGTTTTGGCTTTGTTTGCGTGTGCAGACCGATCGGTGTATGACATCAAAGTACCATACAGACGGTTATGCTTTCGAAACGCTCTCGAGGTACTTTGATGTCAAACACTGATCGGTCTGAGCCGCACTGCTTTTAAGTCGAACACACCTAATATGTATGCGTAATTGCATCGCTTTGACCGTAGATCCCACCTTCTCACACGCCATGATTGGTCCATTATGTACAATACTTGCATGTTATTGGTCAAACTACTTTTCGATCATTACCTTCAGCAAGCATGAAAACAAAGCCAAAACAAATCCTGGCCAGGACACGTCCTGGGAAAATGGCACGTATGGTCACCCTAGGCTTACAAGTATCTTTTGATGCCCTAGAGTTCATTATTGTTACTTGTTAGCAACAAATGCAGGGCGGACCTAAAACAGAGCCCAGAGGCACTCCAGATTCAGGTAAAGTGTGGCTGTGTAGCTATACTTGTTACATTTGACAATCTATGTACATCATGCTGGATCTAAAGGAGAAATAACAAGCATCAAGAGGGCTGACGAAGCACATCCACCCATTTATGGCACTTTAGCTATGGTTACAGAACCAAACATACAAAGGATTTAATCCAGTATATGATTAGGCTTGTCACCGATTCTGCAGCTTGATGTGGTTTTTCAGTCTCTAATCCATGTTGTGGTCGTTCTATGACATGTAACACTAGGTATGACTTTGCTATTTGCACAGATTTATAGCTAAGAAAGCATAGATTTCTTATGGAACGTGTGGATAACTGCAATCTGTGAATTCGTATCCATCATTTATCTTGATGCCAAGCAGTGAAGCTTTCTAATCACAGGAGCGTTTGATTTCTTTCCCAGAGGTGGTGAGATTGCCTTACTCAGCAGTTTTTCCTCAAAGTTGTGGTTGGACCTGAACATTTTTGCTTAGCCTTCTTGGTGGAATACCACAGAAGTACTGGACTATAAAGCTCCACAGTACAAAACAGTCAGTGTAAAACAAACTGATTATGAGTCAAACCACATTTGTGGTCTGCAAGTAATTTGTGATTATTGTGCTTTTATCTTTTCTTGCTTAAAAATTGCAACCCAAATGTTTCCCAGATCTTCACAACAGGAACATCATGGCTTGCCTGCAATCGCTAATAAATACAAAAGATTACACATGAGTTGAGTGCATCAGCTGACATTCACTGACCTCCGCTTGAACTCTGCGGCAAGACATGAACCGTTGCTATTTAATGATGTTAATAATGTAACATGCATGCATGTATGTGTACATAACTGCATATGGTTAAAATAGGACTTCAGACGCATAAGGAAAGAGTACAGATGCATGCCAGGCAAAAGCAATAAGAATCTCCAATCAAACTCCAACAAAAACTACTACATTTTTTGGGAGCTGCAATGATTCAGAGAGAAAAATATAAAAAAGAAAATATAACTTTCTTGATCTCTTGATGGCTCCTTAATATGGAAGCACATTTCTGGCACATAAAAAAAGATCATGCTTTGGAAAATCATAATTATGACATAAAAGGCAAAATTATGGCGTGCTAAGTCATATTTATGAGAAGAGAAGTCAAAATTAAGTGTAAAACATCATAATTATGATAGAAAGTTATTACATAAAAATATAGAAACTACACAAAAACTCAGGTAATAAAAAGTAAACGATATTAGTCAAGATTAACATAAATGTCATAAGTCAATTATGAATACATAAGTCAATTATGAGCAAAATTATGATAGAAAGTCAAAATTATGGCATAAAGTTTTTTTTGTCATACTTGTTTCTTTTTGTAATAACTTGACTTTTCATTACATAATTTAAATTTGTCAACTTTTTTGTCATAATTTCGACATTTTATCTCATAATTATGACTTAGCATCTCATAATGACAAGTTTTTATGTCATAATTAAGACTTTTTATAATTTACCAATGCATGTTTTTTTTCTTATGTGGCAGAAATGGGCTTTCATACCTTTACCATTATTTTTACATTTAAAAAAAATTACTAAATAATAAAAATAAATACTTAAAATAAATGCAATGTTATATTTTCCCAAGATTTTCCTCTGGGGCATTTCCCTGTTTTCAGCAGGAGTTAAATTTGGCCTTCTGGTACCTTTGTTTATAATAGGTTAGGTTTATAATAATAATAATAATAATAATAATAGTTTCTTTGTCAACCCTTGGCGAAGGTCATATCTTGTCTAGGGCATCAGAATCACATTCAGATTTCATGGTTCATCCACTTCTGAAATCCCAATTTAACCCTTTATTAGCCGGTGCTCACGCAAAGATACAGTGACCAATACAGTGACCCTCAAACGTACACCACTGTTTCACCTTGTCAGTTCCCACAGGAGCAGAGGCACCTTGGTCCATGTCATCCATCACAGGTCACCTAAGAAGGTTGACATTTTTCCACTGGTTCCTCACAGATGTAGGGCAGTGCTGCCATTTCTGTTCTCAATCACAACCAGCGAAAGGAGAAATGTATTGATTTTTCTCTGCGTTTTCACAAATAACACACACTCCTAAAATGGGTCATTGAAGTTTGCACATTTCAGCTCCCTGTGTGTATGTTCCTCCATCATCTCAACTTTTAATCTATCCATCAAAAACAACACCACAGCCATAGATTTAAAACGTCACAAACATCTCTGAAGTGGGTTGAATAGGTTGGTTCTTGGTCATATTTCTTATTAGTAACATTGTGGAGAAGTTCATGGATGGTCTCACTTTGTCATGCAGAGGTGCTCCTCATGCACCCAGCTTCCAAAGTGTCTGATCAATAATACAAGCCAGTATCGATCAATCACTGGCTTTTAAAAACAGCTTTAAAAAAGCAAGCTGAGATGCATACAGAGTTCACAAGTTTAAAATCCATTCCTTTAGATCAATGGATTCTCAACTGGTTCATGACCCAGATTTTACATTGGACATTGACCTAACGCTTTGACAAGTGTTTCTCAAATTAAACATCAAAATATATACATTTTAACAAATTAATAATCTTATAATATTTTAAACAATTAACATTACCATGAACTAAAAATAAAATGACTGGCAGATTTTACACTGGACAATGACCAAACACTACCAAAATTGGCAATGTTCCCTAAATTAAATTAAACATTGAAATGTATTAATTTGAATGAATTACACTAATAATGGATTTAAAAAAAAACCTATGCAAAATATGATCCAAATTAATAATGCCATCTTAACTATGCATACGTAATGAATTGTTTTCCTACTGTTAAAGAAATCCAACACAAACTCCATATTAAAAGGACACAAGTCTTACTTTATTGACATCCTAAACTTTATTTTACAAAGGTAAGCTTTTCATCCCAACCTCAACGAAACAGATTTACAAAGAAATAAAAACATCTTTAAAAGGCCATAAAAAACAACATCCTGTCCTCTAGCAGCATCCGAACATCTGAACTTCCCAGAAATAAACCATTTTATGTTTACAGTAATCTCTCAGCCAAGCTATACACAGTACTGCTGACATGGTACACAAGTATACAAAGTACTGCCACATGGAGCCATTACTCTTTTTTTTTTTTTTTTTTAGTGCAGAAAAGGAAAATACTCTCATTAAAATAACAATCTTAGGTTAAATAAGCTTAAATAAGAGGGTGAAGGTACAAGACACTTTTCTGAGGTACTTTACACCAACAAGCAGAATTTGGCTTTTATATTAAGTGGTTTACAGGTGCTAGTCTGCATGTACTGGCCCACCCACACAAGTTCAACGGTTTAATGTCTGTTTGGGTAAAACAAAGCCAGTCAGCCGGCTAACGGATAAGAGCAGTGGACATGGATTTTGTAAGCACTCAGACAGTCATATGATTTAACGAAAACAACTGATGGAAGATCATTCTACCACCAATAACATCAGGCACACAAAAATTTTTTTTTTTTTTTTTTGAATACAACCAAATCACACTCAGTGCTCATCTTATTGAACAATTCTGTGATTACAGCATCAGCAAAATTATTGCTACAACATTTGTTTCAATGTGTTACTTACAAAAACAGGTATACAGTACACCTAGTCTTGGGGAGCTTCGGATACTAAGGAACGTTGCACCTGGCTGGTCTACATTTTGACAAATGATGGGGGTGGACAGCCACAAAGCCAGGAGTGAACTTGAGTTACGTCGGTAGCTTGAAGATGTTAAGCCCAAGGAACCAAATATTTTAGAAAGAAATCACGGCTTATTGCATTACATTCACTTTCACGATCACCACGTGTTCGTACCCTTCAAATGGTCATAAACGATTACATTTTTCCCTTCCAGCCCTTATCACATACCTTATTTAATTTCTTACTCTCCCTTTTCTCATTCACATTCTCATGTCCTGCCAACTATGACTTAGTTTTTTTAGTGTGTTAGCATATTAGCTCTGCACACGTTCACATTCAAATGCTGAAATTTCTCCCCTAACATCTTTTTTACAGTATGCTGGACTACTTATCCTTGGGTTATGTCGTTTGCGAAGCACAACAAGGGGAAGTCATGGACTACTTCAGCTCAAGGTTTCTTGTCCATTGTGTTCAGAAACAATTCAGTAAATCTCCTCAGCTGCGTGGCTGCTGTCTGGCTCTCTTCATGCAGTCGAAGGTTGTCTTGTCGAAGGTGTTGAACTTGTTCTTGGAGCATAGCCTTGTCTTCTTGCTCCTTTGGAGGATAATAACAAAGCATGTGGTTACAAATAACTACCTTGAGGTGAATGCTGCTAACAGTGCGTGTTCAGCTATGTTAAGGATTGTTGAAGCATTATGTTTGCCCATTAAAGGCCTGTTATTATGTTTGGGACTCTTACCTTCCTTAGGTCATACTGCAGCTGTCGGAGAATGAGCTCCAGCTGGTTAACCTTCCCAGTGAGCAAAGCAGGAGAACCTTCCCTGTGTAGATAATAGACAGACAGGAACAATTAGACACAGAGGCACACACATGAACAAATAGATGTGCATACAGACATAGACAAATACATAGACGGATAGAGAGATAGATAGACAGGCAGAACGACAGATAGATAAATAGATAGATGGATGGATGTATGGATGAATGAATTGCCAAATGTATGAATGGACAGATGCACGGCCAGATAGAACAGAATGATAGATAGAATGATAGAATGACAGACAGACAGATATTAGATGTATAAAATGATAGAATGACAGATAGATAAAATGAACACTTGAATGATCACAGACAGACAGACAGACAGATAGACAGATAGATAGA
>NW_015639297.1:143033-199774 GCF_001515625.1 Sinocyclocheilus rhinocerous
TGATAGATGGATAGATGGATAGATAGATATTAGACATAAAATGATAGAATGACAGATAGATAAAATGAACACTTGAATGATCACAGACAGACAGACAGACAGACAGACAGATAGATGATAGATGGATAGATAGATATTAGACATAAAATGATAGAATGACAGAAAGATAAAATGAACACTTGAATGATCACAGACAGATAAACAGACAGATAGACAGACAGATATTAGACATAAAATGATAGAATGACCACTTGTCAATCTATATTCATGTTGATAAAATGAACACTTGAATTATCAGACAGACAGACAGACAGACAGGCAGATAGATAGATATAGATAGAAGACATAAAATTATAGAATGACAGATAGATAAAATGAATGCTTGATTGATCACAGACAGATAAACAGACATCATACCCAGATAGGATATACCAATTTAGATGGATGTATATACGGATGAATGGAAGGACATACAAATGGATGGATGGATGGATGGATAGAATTCTACATCAGCACTTACCCTGCTGGTAGGGTTGAGGCATCCATACATGCCACTCTTCTGTTCAGCTCCTCAGAGAGCTCCAGAACCTGCTTGGTCTGCTCTTCTTCAGTCAGAGAGCTCAGAGAGGTCGCAGTCTGATCTATAAGTGAGCAAACAATTATTGTGTTAGAAATTCAAGTCGAAACATCCATTATCAGATATATACAGGCAGTAACAGTCTAAGACTCTGCAGTGTTTTGTGTTTACAATGTTTATCATTTAATACAAGCAGTTGCGTATTGTAAATCTACAATTAAACAATTGTTTATCACTCATCAGTATTGCACAGAACAAAAAACAAGACAAGCAGGAAATCCCCAAAGCACACAGGAAACATGGTACATCATACTGCTTCAGCTGAGGTGATACAGGCTGATGTTCCAGGTAGGAGCTTTGAGCAACACCCAGAGAAAAGCTTATTAAATGTGATCGTTCTTTTCAGCTCTTTCCGAGGTGTTAGAGCTAACTGTTAAGCAGCTTCAGCAGAGCAAGGTGTTAATTAAGTGGGGAACAGAGCTCATGCGGCAGAAGGGTTAATGGCGAGACGGGAGGGGGGTTCACATGCTTTCAGGTGAGTTTAGCATTACACTGTCAGTCGGGCATATCATTAAGCATTCAAGACCAAGAACACACCGATATAATGCCTTTACCTCTACTGAGAGGGCATAATGGGGTGCAACTGTCAAATGTGCTGCTTTTTCTATTGTACATATAGTGAAACTATGCCAATGTCTGCTCACAGACAGAAAAAGATGGAGCAAAAGCCAATAAATGTTTTTTTTTTAAATTGAGTTTTAATTAGAATTTACCTTGCATCACTGACATAAGTAGGTGTTTTGCACTTGCATGTAACTGTCTAGATCTGTTTTTAAATACCAATTTCTATTCACTGATAGCAAAAGATGAACTAATTTTTATTTATTAATGGAATTACAATTTGAATTTATCCTATATCACTGGCATAAATGTTTTACATTTGCATCAAACTATCTGAGTTTTAGATACCATTATTATTAATTGACAGCAAAAGATGGACCAGAAGTTTTTTTATTTTTCATTAATGGACTTTTATTTTAATTTACCCCATATCACATATAAATGTGTTTTGCACTTGCATAAAACAAAACTACAGTGTCTACATCCATTTTAAATACTGATTTCTACAGACTGATAGCAAAATATAGAGCAAAAGTTAATAAATATATGCTTTATCATTTTCACCGAGCTTTAATTTGAACGTATCACTGTTTTGCATTAGCATAAAACTATCTAGATCAGTTTTAAAAACATTCAGGAAAGCGGGGGCCCGTGTAAATATGCTGTCCATGGGGGCCCAGAAACTGTATCGGCGCCCCTGTATCTAGAATCAGGTTTTAAATATAAATTTTTTCCCATTTATAGCAAAATATAGACCAAAAGTTAATATGTTTTTATAGAGGGAGGGGGGTTCACATGCTTTCAGGTGAGTTTAGCATTACACTGTCAGTCGGGCATATCATTAAGCATTCAAGACCAAGAACACGCCGATATAATGCCTTTACCTCTACTGAGAGGGCATAATGGGGTGCAACTGTCAAATGTGCTGCTTTTTCTATTGTACATATAGTGAAACTATTTAGATGCCAATGTCTGCTCACAGACAGAAAAAGATGGAGCAAAAGCCAATAAATGTTTTTTTTTTTAATTGAGTTTTAATTAGAATTTACCTTGCATCACTGACATAAGTAGGTGTTTTGCACTTGCATGTAACTGTCTAGATCTGTTTTTAAATACCAATTTCTATTCACTGATAGCAAAAGATGAACTAATTTTTATTTATTAATGGAATTACAATTTGAATTTATCCTATATCACTGGCATAAATGTTTTACATTTGCATCAAACTATCTGAGTTTTAGATACCATTATTATTAATTGACAGCAAAAGATGGACCAGAAGTTTTTTTATTTTTCATTAATGGACTTTTATTTTAATTTACCCCATATCACATATAAATGTGTTTTGCACTTGCATAAAACAAAACTACAGTGTCTACATCCATTTTAAATACTGATTTCTACAGACTGATAGCAAAATATAGAGCAAAAGTTAATAAATATATGCTTTATCATTTTCACCGAGCTTTAATTTGAACGTATCACTGTTTTGCATTAGCATAAAACTATCTAGATCAGTTTTAAAAACATTCAGGAAAGCGGGGGCCCGTGTAAATATGCTGTCCATGGGGGCCCAGAAACTGTATCGGCGCCCCTGTATCTAGAATCAGGTTTTAAATATAAATTTTTTCCCATTTATAGCAAAATATAGACCAAAAGTTAATATGTTTTTATAGAGCTTTCATTTGGATTCACACCACATATGTTTTGCACTTGGGAAAGCTGTAGAAACATGTAGGTGTGGCCTCAGAAGAGGAGAATTTCTTTTGTTTCTTTATAAAGACCTACAGCTCTTGTTAACAAGAATGCACCTCACGACCCTTTGTATATTCCACATATCACATACCATACCATGATCTCACAAGATGTTGACCTGCCATTATTTCGTCAAACTCCGAGCTAAAAGTGTTCATGAGGTTCCTTTAAGAGTTCTCACCTCTTCTAACACCTTTCAGCGCTTCCTCCATCCCCCTCTCTCATTTCTTTTCATTAACAGTCTCACAGTAAGGGGTGTCGTCGGAGCTGGAGTTGAATGGCCGAATAATTATTAGCGCTCCGAACAAAAACACGCACAAAGCAGCACATGGAAATCAACAATGTAAGCTCACCTCCTCCCCACCCCCTTCTAGTTAGCACCCAAACCCTGAGGCAAAAGCTAACTTAATCATTTCTCCCACCATGAAACGATGGTCTCATATTTGTCACTATTTCGGGACGGAGCTGCACACTCATTCCATTTTTCATATCCGTCAGGTCCCAAGAGCGCATCTCTAAGGACTTGCGAGAAAAATCAACGCTAGCAGGGGGAAGCCACACATCGACTGCCTCGCCGACGCCCCCCAACCAATTAAAGCCATCTACCATGTATTTTTCCCCGTTCCACATGCAGATCAAAAGGAAATTCTCAGTTCAAGAAGAGCCGTGCCATGCCCTCGCCAACATTCACCATGGTCTCCACAGCGATGGTTGAAGGTGAGGGAACAGTTGTAATTGCGCACGAGTAAAAGCGTCCAAAACCCAAAATGTGTAATTACAGCGAGCGATGGCTTGAGTCATTTCCCTAAGTGGTGTCTTGCTGGGCTCTCATTGTGATAATGGCTTAATTTCTTCATGCTCAAAATAAGTTCTCCGCTCCTAATTAGCACCTTGCGGAACAATGCGCCTTTAGGCAGTCACAGGAAATGAATGGGAGAAAAATAGAGACGTGGTGATTTCGACATGGTCAAGAGCAGTGTTAGAGACGGATGCTGTTTTGTGCAACCTTCAGTTAACTTTGTTAATGGCGTGTGAGAGCGGCTCAAGATTTGTGGTAAGGGAAAACCTAGGTCAAAACACACTTCAAATAACAGGACAAAAAGGCATTTTAAGCTTTTTGTTATATTCAATGCTTCTCTAGCCTATAGTGAATACAGTGAGCTGGAAAAATGTAAAAGGATGAATAAAAAAAATTGCTGTCTGCATTGTCTTAGCTCCCAATTCACTAAAGGAAATCAGGTAAATGCACAAACACACACCCCAAAAAATGTACTTTTACTTTACTGGGACAGAAAATGTGTAAATACACTACCATTCATAAGTTTGGGGTTAGTAAGGTATATATTTAATTAACACTTGTATTTAGCAAAGATGCACCAAAAGTGAAAGTAAAGACTTTTATAACGTTACAATTTCTATTTCAAATAAATTACTTTCTTTTGAAATTTCTATTTATCATCATATCAGAATGATTTCTGAAGGATCATGTGAATCTGAGGAGTGGCGTAATGATGCTGAAAATTCAGCTTTGCCATCACAGGAATAAATTACATTTTAAAATATATTAAAATAGAAACAGTTATGATATTTTTACAATATTACTGTTTTTACTGTATTTTTGAACAAATAAATGTAGCCTTATTGAGCATGAGACTTTTAAAAAAAATCTTATTTTTTAAATAAAATTATATATACTGCAACATTAATTGTGCTGAGCTAACAATGCTGACCTTTGTGAATAAGGCGAATTTTATAATGAGCCTCATTTGCATTAAAAAGGCATGTTTGAGCTCAAAAGAATGCCAGTGAGTAAATTTAAATATTTACTGCACAGCGTTATTTAAGCTAGTGCCTGGTAATGCTGAACTAGTTGGTAAGAAAGATTTGTGTGCTGAAATACCACATGCTGTTGAATGCTGTTTGACAGACATGAAGGCATTTGACTACATTTGTCTGGTACAAAAATATCCAGAGTCAAAGGGTCAGTGCTGTCCTTGTGGAAAAAATACCCAGTAGTTGTTCATTCCATAACAGTGAGCAGCGAGTTTATGATCACAAAGCATGCTAAATGGGTCAAGACCATACTTATTTAGTGTACACAACGGAATGCTTGTACCTTCAAAAGCCCGCGCCACATCCAAAAGGTGTGACCAGTCGAGACCAGAAGAGGGGTCCGGCAAGGGCATCATACCAGTGTCTGCCAGCTTGGCCTTGTCTGCCAGTGAGCCATCAGAGAACCAGAGCTCATCTGCAGAGACAGCACACATAGTTCATTAGAGGACAGTAGAGTGCATGTTTAGATGGGACCCATCTGACATTCTCACCAGTCTGTATAGAAACAAACTTTACCAGAGACTTTTTCATTTATTTTGTCTCTATATTTCTTCATGATTCAGTTATTTTCTCTTGCGAACAGTCGTCCAGCTGGAAGTCCTATTAGCAAACCATATAACTTCTGAAATATTATGTATTTCCAAGGGAAACAGGATATTCAGTGAGAAAAAAAATCACTTCATCCATCAATTGATTGGTTTATGAAAAGTTATACTAGAAAGGAGCAAAATTTGAATGCTGGTTTGCTAAAATAATGCTTAAAGAGTCATATAATTATTGGTTTACATCCAACAACCCACATTAATGTTTATTATTATTTATATTGTTTAAAAAAAACAATCATTTGTGTATTGATTAACATGTGACAGACCACAAGGCTACGTGGCATCCATGGAAAAGTCATTTTTGAGAAAGAGAACGTCATTTTATTTTGATTAAAGATTATAAAGACATTTTCATTTGGAATAATGTGCAGCACTAAATCATTCACAATTAGAGCAGGAACATGCATTAGAAAAGTAAAAAAAAGGGTTCAATCTGATTCCATGTTGACTTTAAAGCGCTATCTGAACAGAACATTCTCTGACCTAAATGTGCCTTTACTAAATAATTTAGCTCATGAGAGACTACAATTACACTTGAACCATTCATCATGGATATAATGATCAGTTCGATTAAGAGGAAACTGAGACAGTCACTGAGGACACAACTGAAGGGCCCTGACCGCTGCATAAACTACATCCAGTGGCAGAGATTTCAACTTGACAGAAAAGCAGTTGCCGCTGCTCAACAGCCAAGGGCCAAAGGGCAACTTTACCCACAATTGGGTGTACTTATGGCGAAAGAATCAAATGCGGCAAGTCACAGAAGCAGAGGAAAATTAGCTCTAGGTGACCTAGAGAGCACACGCTTGCTAATTCACACAAAGTCTGCTCATGCAGGCAGACAGACAGGCCTCGCCTGAGAGCAGAGAGGTGAGGGGATTTGAATAATGAATGAAGTTGGCTGGCTTAGAGTTCTGGTATAATGAGAGAGGAACTGCACGTTTCAGACAGCTGGAGAACAGCTCAAGTGTCTGTATGCGAAACACGCCAAGAGGCATTAGGGCCGTTCACACAGGACGTGTTCTTGTGTTCCATATGTGCTATTTATTGCTCCAATTTTGCTTGTAGTTCTACATAAACATGCATTATATGGGTGTTGTTGTCTGTTTTTGCAGCATCCTTTCCCACAAGTGCAATGTTTATAAAACTAGTGAAGAAAATAGTTCCACTATTACATCCGCTAATATTACATAAATATTTTTACAAAAAATAGAATTTTCAAAATGTGCATAAAACTTTTTTTTTTTTTCCAATTTAATTTAATTAACAGAAAACAGTTCCCTATTTTGTTTAAAATAATATGTAAAAATACAAAAAATATTTTCATTACATTCTTAATACATTAAACAAACTTTGTATTTTTTGTAAAAATACTGTATTTTTGTAAATATATTTAAAGCTTTTAATGCTTGGAAATCGTAAAAAAAAAATTGTACAAATATTTAATTTCCAAAATATACGATAGCCTCGTGGGCAGCGTGTCGACATGTAGCGCCATTGAGCTTCGGGCGTCCCGTGTTCGAGTCGCGGCTCGCGGACCTTTCCCGATCCCATCCCCCCTCTCTCTCCCACTTCGCTTCCTGTCTCACTACTATCCTATCAATAAAAAAGGCTAAAAGGCCAAAAAGAAATCTTTAAAAAGACATACAAAACAGAATTCAATTAACTTAACAGAAAATAGTCCCCCTAAATTAAGAACATTGCATACATTATATATATATATACAATTATTTTGTAATAAGATCAATGGAAGCATTTTCCAAATACATTTATAGAAAAAAGTCATTAAAAAAATTGAGAGACATTGTCTCAACAAACACTGACATAAAGTATATTTTGCCGCTAGAAATGATTTCTCTTAAACACATGGTAAACATTGCTTTATTCACAATCGTCTTTGTAATATTTCATTTTTTTCGCTTCGATGGAAACACATCTTACGTTAGCAATTGTGTACATATAAGTTAAACTTCCCTTGAACATGCCTTCTGTTCAACTACGTCATGCTCCAGCTGTTTAACGCATGAACACGTTCTGCTTTCAGTGATCAGTCCAGCAGTTACACAAAAATCATGCTATTATAATGATTTTCCTATTACAGCACACTCTTCATCCTACTAGCATATTTTAGTAGACGTATAATAGTATGATTAGCACTAAGTCTCTCAAGCATTAGCAGCAGATTTATAGTATCATTACTTGCTTCATTACTAAGTACAACATTAAAGTCTGCAGAGGATAAAATTACCGTAACAGGAAGGAATGTGGTGAGCTTTCCGAGGAGATGGAAAAATCTGTTATGAGCCAAAAAAAGCTCATTTATTCCATTATCATCAAGCATGTCTTAATGCTGGCAATCCGAGCGTTTACATTATATGTACAGCTGGTACTGTGATGCATTCTGGGATGAAGTGGACAGCATATTGAGGCCAGACTCTATATAAATGGAACCGTGCGATCTTTAAAACAATGTTAGCATCACTGAGATCTGCGAACACTCACTTTTGAGCTGACTGGCAGCATGGTTAAGACCCATGCGAGGTGGTAGGGTGCTGTGGTAGGGCAGGGCGCTGCTGAACAGGATGTCGTTGGGCACGGCCTGGTCCAGCATGGAGCTCCGAGAGCTCGCTAAAGACAGCGTCCTCCGGTGGCTGCTGCACAAGCTCTCGTCTGAGAGCGTCCGGTACAGGGAGCGGCGTGGAGACTGACCGACAAGTGGTATCTGAAATAACACAAAAAGCAGAGATAGAGGAGAAGGAGAGAGACAAATGGGATAGAAATGGAAGAAAACGGGTAACAGGAAGACAAAGAGAAAGTAGAGAGAGAGAGATTGAGTGGGAGAGGGGGAAGCGAAGATATTATTCATCAGAATATGATTATCTGAAAGGCTCTGCAATATTGTTAATAAAACAGCCGTGGCAATAAAGCACATATCACTTAATTGAATTGTGGGAGAGAGGTGGGGGGTGCAGAGCAGGAGGAGGGTGAGCTAAGGGAACACGAGACTCAGCTGGGGACCAATCAGCAGTCAGAGTGAGTGACTGTGGGGCTGTGAGTCAGACCTATTAGAGTGATGGCGCTCTCATCAATAATGCAGGCGCGATGGACACGGTCCTCACGGGGGGGGAGGGGCTCAAACAGACAATTAGAGACATGAACGTGACAGAGGAGCAGCAGACCTCAGAGATGGGCTGCTTATAATAGCCTACAGGAATTAGAGAAAAATGAATACTACACTGTAGAATTAATGTTTGTGCAGAGTGAGACTGCATGCAACAATGAAATATGAATTCCTATTTTATTAAATGTCACAACAACAATAATAATAATAATAATAATGGTATAAAACAATAATAATATCCTCATATTATCAGTAAATTTCATCTAATATCACTTGAAAATATTTCTATTAACAATTATTATTATTATTATCATCAACATTATTAGTATAATTAATATTAAGTCAACTAAGTTAGTTTTATTATTATCATTATTATCATCATAATTTAAGTTAACTGGAAATATGTTGTTCTTAATAATAACGTAATTATCGTTGTTATTGTTCTTGCTGTTGTTGTTGATGTTATCATTATTTTGATCATTAATTATCATTATTATCATCATTTAAAAAATATTTGTATTATTATAAGTTAACGGGAAAAATGTCGTTAATAATAATAATAATAATAATTTTTCCAACAGTTGGAAATGCTTATTCATAATAATGAACAAAATTTAATAAATAAATAAATTAAAGCTGCATACATTATGTATAAAATAGTTGTTTGTTGTTAGTTCATGATACCCAATGCATTAACTAATGTTAATTATAGTAGAGTGTTGCCTAAGAATTTCATAATTTGGATTTTGTTTCAAATTAACACTTGTGCACGTATGCATTATGCCTTTAGCATTCTCACTGGGGGGTTTGTGAGGCATTATTCTTTGTAAAGCTGCTTTGGAACAATATGCATTGTGAAAAGTGCTATGCAAATGAAGCAAATTAAATCTTACAGTGAGACTAACACACAAGTGGAGTGTGTGGGCATATGCAGCTTTATAATCCACACTGCTGTGAGCAGATCAGGTGAGGAAAATGACTGATTGTTGTGACCTCATTTCCTCTAGACACTTCCATTAGTCAACCAAATGGCTGTTACCCAGGCTGCTGACTGGTTAGTTGATTTGCTTGGCATTGTAACACATCAGTGAATAATGTGTTTAGTGCAAAACATGTTTAAAATGTATAATTCCTTTGTTTTTCAGTGTTGCTTTATGACATGTCCTAACTACTGCAGCACTTGCTCACTGCATTACTCATCCTCCAGGGCTCAGCTCTACACTCACCTTGCCAGGACCTGCCAGCCCCGGGGGACTGTCGGGTAGAAGCATCCTGAGGAAGGCCTCCTTAGAGAGCGTCTGGAGCTTCTCACCAGCACTGTTAACCACCTGGGATGGGTCTCTCAAATAGAGCCCCCTGAGAAAGACACATGGAGACAAAGAGGGAGAGGAAGGGCGAAAGAAAATGAAACAAATTAGACAAGAAGAGAGACATTAGCAGCAGGTTTTGCTGTTGTATCAATCTAAAGTGAATTGTGCCTCCTTTGTATGGGTTGCTGTAGATTTAGGTTTCTCTTTGTAAAGGTGCTACAGACAAAACATTCCAAGGACTACAAGGACGCAGCTTGTACAGTTGTGACGAAACACAGGTTTAAGGGCCATTGAGTAAGGAACAGCCTTCACACAGTCATGACTTGACTCATCAGGGAACAAATCAAAACAAATCACTGACTCGAGGGAGCTAAAAGGAACAGTTCACCCAAAAATGAAAATTTGTCATAGTTTAATCAATGATGAATTCCTAGTGAATTTTTAAACAATATACTGGCCAGGCCCTTTTTAATATAACAAAACTGAATGAGGACTAGAAGTGTCAAGTTTCAAAATGACAGAAAGCACTAAGACAGGATCATAAAAATGTTCTCACACACCATTTCTTGTCTCTTCAAGTCTTTCGATGCCATACAAAAGCTTTATGTGAGGAATAGTGTTAATTACGTTAATGAAAACTATGATGGAAAATGTCCATTGACAAGCTTTATTCCCGTGACTAAAATGAGATGATGACGAGATGACAATAAGGTCAATAAATGATAACTGTGACTATATCAACATGCAATATCGTTGATGATAAAAGACGAGACTAAAATGTATCTTAAAAACAATAAAAACTATACAAAAATCTCTTATTTTCATCGAAAAAAGGAGACAAAATATAATTGCGGACTGCTGTAAGTGCCTCTACTACACAAGCTTTCATGTGTGGTTGCCAGATATCAAGAGTTCAAATCCCCAAATCAGAGCTTTTCTGTTAACAGGATACATTTTCTGCCCGGTGTTTAGCTTAATTTTTAACCATGCTATTGCAGAATTACTATTAGGAATTTTTATGGTTATAATATTTTCGGTTTTTACCATTTTTCATAATGTAGACAGAGAGAGTGCATATCTAAGTCTTTGATATTAATTTATATATTAAAATAGCCTATAATAAACACTAGATGAGGTAAAATAAACCACGTGTATGAGTTCACATTCTGTTGGTTTGTGCTTATTGGTGAAAGTGCAATACCTGAAATGTAAAAATACATTTCTCAAATGACAACAATCACTGCGATTGTAATTTTGAGCAAAAATTTTTTTTGATCAGTTTAGCCATTATTCAGCATGACAAAAATGTGACCAAGTTTTCACTGACTAAAACTAGACTAAAATGCTTAGACATTTAGTTGACTAAATTTTGACTAAACAAAAACAGGCCAAGGTTGACTAAATATGAGAACTAAAAAGTACATTTGACACAGGACTAAGACTAATTTAAAAGACTAAGACTAAAATGAACAAAACTGCTGACAAAATTAACACTAGTGAGGAACATACCAAAATTTTATATTTTAATATACTGACACTCTCCTCAGCAGAGTAACAATGTCTGATTCATGAATAACCGAGTCAGATCTTTTCAATGAATTACTTGATGTAGTTCACCAAACAGGTCTGAATTATTTGTTCAGCTGCTGACTAAATCTCCAGTTGCAGCTCACTAAAGGGGAAGATAATCAGTGAATAATGACTTAAATTGCCTGTTCGTCACATGAAACTATCACGTAACTGAAATTAAATTGCATAGGGTACTTTTTTTCCAATGACATAAGGATGAGTAAATTATATCAGAATTATTTGTGCGTGAACTGTCCCTTTAAGGGAGTAGATAGTGCCATTTTTACAGGACAAGATGGAAGGAACAACACAGTGAACAATTCAGGGCCAGGTAATGATCCAAATACCTTGATTTCCTCAACAGTGTCTTAAGGAGTAAAGACAACAAAGCCTCTGACCGACTGAGGTGGCAACAAAGAGGGAAAAAATGATTACAAAGAGCTTTGAATCAATTCAGTGCCCCTTTTGTTTTTAAACCTGACACAAGGGAAATATGAATTTCCATCAAATATGATCTGCATCAGGAAAACGTCAGCATCCCCTGGTGAGCTTGTCAATCAAATCAAGTCTCTGCTTTAATCATCAGAGAAACATTTACCAGGCCTTCCGTCTGATAATGTGAAGTGGCAGGTGTCAAGTAGATTCTGTCTGGATTCTGTTCGATGGAGGTTATATAATATGTCTGTTGACATCGATCATCTCTTAGATGCTGCTAGCAAGAGATGTGTTACTGACCTAAAAGGTTTTCCGAATGTCATTGCTATGCAGTGTTACCGGTCAATGCATTCATTAAACAAAAAAAGCAACATAATTGAAGTGATTTAATCACACTATGAATACTTCACTAGCTCCAACGTTACATAAGATACATAAAACATTAAGTGCTACTTACCTAAAGTCTCTTGCTTGCCCTTGCTCCTCCAGTAAGTGGTCATTTTCTCCTTTCTTCCAGCCAGTCAAATATTTCTCGGCATGTGACTGGCAGCTAAGCGAGTGCTTCTCCCGCTCTCCCATTGGAGTGGTGTCCGTAGGAGAGATAATGTAGATTTTAGAGGGGTCAATGGAGCTGGAGTTCTTCGAACAGCGTTCAGAGGGGCTTCCAGAATGACGAGAACCACTGGGGGGGAAAAAAGGACAGAAATGAAACTAACAACTGATTAAATAACTGATTTATCATGTAATAATGTTGTCTGCCTTAGTAAAAACCATTAATTATCAGGTTTTAAGAGCATTCTTGTCAAGGCATGAACATGGGAAAAATAAAATTGACTGCTGAAACAGCAATAAACAGTACAGCTGTTTCCATTCTGCCTCCTGCACAGCCAGTATTATTTTAGTATTATTTATAAACTATTATAGTACTATAGCTTTTCTTTGAATATATTCATTTTAAAATGAGTTTTAGTAATTTTATGTCTTTTTGTCATTTTATTCATTTTTATACATCCATTCATTCATCTAACATTTCTATTTTATTTTAGATTTATTTCAATTAAAGAAAATGACTTTGAATAGTTAACAATAACAACACTGCACAACAACATGCTTCTGTTATGTTATTAAACCAACTCCATAGAACAGTCCAAGAGTCCAACTTGAGAAGATTTAAAAAAAAAAGGACTGTGGTGCAAATCGCTGCAGGGCTGATGAGATGATGTTTGGCTGTTTGTGTCAAATCACCTCATCTCTGCAAACTCAGATCGTTAGCAAGCTCTCCGTCTGTGTCTGTCTGTGTTCAGACCCGTAAAAACAAAGCCGAATGCAGAAGCACCTTTTTATTGTATAACTGACCTAAGTTTGTCAAGTTGATCCACAAGAACAAGACATGCTGTTTCGCTTCTTTGAAAGCATTATATGCCAGAATAGAATGAAAAGAAGATCTTATGCTTTCATTGTTTTTAATTCAGTCAACTAAATTTTGTTGATATTTGTTTAATATTTGGCTCTTAATGTTACTGCCAAGTTAGCATTCTTACAGAAGGCCAGTGTAATTATGGACATCCTACTAAATGTGCGCAGCTGCAGAAAATGAAAGCAAAATATTAAAGAACTAAGCAGTTGTTGATAAGTAATCAAGCATGATCCAAACCTTAAAAAATTTTCAAAAATCTATAATAATTTTCCACTCTCCTTCTCATCTCACCTCGAAAGCGAAGAGATCTCACTCAGGTCTCCAGTGCTGCCATCCGTGGTGTGACCGGTGGGTGTAGCAGCAACATATCCTTGAGACAGGAACATCTTTGCCCTTCCTTCATCTGTCTCGCCATCCTCATGGTATTCCAGAGGCCACGGGAGTCCCGTCTCAACCCTCCCATCCCTCATGACCATCCGTGAGGGTCCCACCCCAGTCAGGGGCAGGGCAGGAGGTGGAGGGGGCATGCAGGGTGCTGTATCTATGCCACTGTCAGTGGACGCCCCCTTTATGTAGGTGAGACCCAGGGACTCTGAATCCATTGGGTCTCCAGAACCAAAATGTTTCTCGTCACTGCCGCTAGAAGCATTGCTGGAGAGGGTGTTGTTACTGGAGTGGCTGGAGCAATGACTGTGGCAGCTCTTCTCAACAGTCTGGAAGATTATGGAAGATGACCAAGTGTTATAGTAGTTCAAAAGTCTGGGGCTGGTAAGATTTTTAATGTTTCTTTATAAGAAGTCTCTTATGCTCACCAAGGCTGCAATTATTAATTTATTAACTTGCATTTATTAACCAAGGCTGCATTTATCAAAAATACATTACAAACAGAAAAACACTTTTAAAATATTTCCAAGTTAAAAATAAAAAAAAGATATATAATATATATATAATATATCTATATAATATATATATATATATAATTATTATATATGTTTTATTAAAAAAAAGATACTATTTCAGACTTTTTAATTAATTTGAATTTACTAGCGAGTGAAGATTGTTTTAAAGTAAATCCTACATTTTTTTTTACATTAATTAAATTATTATTTTTTTAATTGTTTTCTATTTTGTTTTTTATTCTGCTTTTTTTCTGTTTTTATGTCCTGAACTACATGAGCACTGAATACGAGGCAGGCAAACAATTTATCGAAATGTGTCATTTGTTTACTGCTCGGTGAAAATACAGCCCAACAAAAATGGATGAAGGAAGACCCCTGGAGCGGTGAAGTGCATTTAGTAGAGCAATAACAGCAACAGATAGAAGAACCAGCGCTGCACCATTACCACCTAATGTAACCAATCTCATGGAAAATGAATAATTGATTATTCTGTTAAATTGCATCGTCTAAATTTAAGCCCTTTCAAATGAATTGAAAGTGGATGATTTTTAAACTTTAATGCATTGTTTGCTTTGGAAGATCTACTATGGTGCACTATTTCCAAATGTCCCCTCTGGCTAAAGACAATGTGGTCAATACACTACTGCAAAACGCTGTCAGTTCTGTGAATCATGCAATGGAGGAATGTAGGGCTTTGCAGAAGTAATATGAGATAAACATGACCCATGAATTTACTTCTTGCCCTTAGCATCAGCATCGGCTGCGAGCAGCAAGGGTAGGATGACCTTTTCGCGCTTGATAAATCAGGTGGATTTGTACTTAACCTGATGCACAAGAGAGAATGTACAGTGCGGTGTCCTGTAACTGGCGTCCAGTTTCTTACGTCAATTCCCACAGGGATTGCATGACTGGATGGGACACTATGAGCCATCTGCCATAGATGTCAACCCCCCCTTTTCTCCAAACCAGCGACCTCCCCTCCACAACCACCCAACCACATGGAGAAATGTGGTGCATTTGCAGTGCTGCCAACTACACGTTCCTGACTAATGAGGTCACTGCACCCATCAGCCACATATAAACACACAAACACTTGCACCAACACATGCATTCACTTAGCGTATGTTCCCGTTGCTGTACAGTGCAAGACATTTACCGTATCTTAAAGATATCCACACTCCAATAACCAAAGTTAATATGCAAACTAGGAAACCGCTGTTTGGAAGGAATGTAGACAAGCAGAGTAATACAAGTCCCAGTGCTATTAAAAAATTATTAGTCCAATTAATTCAGAGGAATGGACAGTTTTATAGTTCATTTGATTGATCACTTACCCGAGGGAATTTACCAGGTGATTCTTTCGCCCCCTGTCTCTGTAGACCTCGGTTCAGGATCTTGGTGGATGGGATGTGCCATTTGGCTTCAGGAACACAAGGCGAACCTGGAAATCATGAATGTGATGTTACATGACGTTGATAGGAGCGCTGTACATTTAAATCTGGTTAATTTTAACCAAATGATTTATATTAAAAAAATGTCTCAAGTTATTTAATGCAGCTTGGTAAATTCAGTCAATTAAATTGGTAAATCAATTCTATAATTCATTTGAAACCAATCTAGTTGAATCTGCATTGGAGTTTGAGAAAAACAGGGCTTCCGTACCGGCAGATCGTGTCCTCTCCAGCTTGTGCTCCCTATCTCTGTGCCCATCTCCTTCTTTTTCTTCTGGTTGGTCGTGAAGGGCAGGTGATTGTGATCTATTGGACAAACAGAGTGCAAAGGTCCACAGGCATTATTCATTAGTGGTGTTTAAGTTTTACTATTCAAGCATATTGTATAAGCCTGATAATTGCATTTCATATGGACTGAAAATGTGATATGATGATAACTGATCCTAGCATTGGTTGGGCAGGGAGGATGGACAGCTGATGTTCACATAGCTGGTCAGGAAATATTAGCTCATAGTGGACATGACAGAAAAGAGGACATAGAATTACACTCCAATATCACTTCACTTGACTTCATCTTCTACCTAATTCTGTTTGCACCAAATCTCATATGATTAGACTCCTGCGATAACCTCTAAACCTGCTGGGCTCTGGGCTCTTTGGTTTCTGAGTTACAAGGCTGCTTTAAACAGAATCTCATTACCCATCATAACTGGCTTTCTGGGCCCATGTGCCGCAGGGACCAGGGTCACTGGAGGTTGATTGGTTACTGGGAGAACTGCAGTAGTGCTGGCCGGGATTTCCAGACGGACTCTGAACCATCTCGAAGTCCTGCAACACCCTGCAATGAGCAAACACAGGGCGAAGCTCATTAATCAAAACTCTGGTGGCAAAAGCAATGAGAGCGCTACAGCAAGACTCATTCATATTCTGGGCCGGAGGGAGGAAACACTGTCAAAAAAAAAGTGGTGGAGCAGATTCTATTCAAAGCAGGACCCCATGTTTCCAGGGCTGGGAACGTCTGCACATTCCAGGGGGGAAAAAAGAGAAACATACTCCAAGAAGGAATGACAGTCCATGTGCAACACGGATCCCAGCAGAGGACGAGATGACAGCCTGGGTGAAGAGGCCGCAAAGGTGTGTGCATTTCAGACAAGGTGAAGACACAAGCATGCAACACACAGTCGCTCAACTGCACAAGAAAACGCACATTATAAAGGGATCCCAACTCTACAGCACCAGAAAATCAAGTTCCCAATTAGCTCACCCTGAAAGGCGTCTCCTGAGAAATACGAAAGCACGAATCAATGCCACACCAGACTAGGACATAATCATTCTGTACTTTTTTCCTTCCTCTAATCCACAGGGTGGCATGTATCATCCTTAATAGCCTCTATGTGCTCCCTTTTGGGCTTTCCCAGCGGATATGTCAGCAGAGATGTGTCTGGATAATCAAAGATTACCGTTATGAATCAGTGTTTCTTAAAGTTCCTGTTGCTGAGCCCGATAAAAACCAGGTGTTACTTTTTGTTACCTGTCCTGACACATTCACAGTGGCGACCAAATACAAAATAACTTAATACTGAGATTATACTGAAAATACTGTATTTTCATCTCTTTTAGGCTTAACATTTGAACTCCATTCAAACATATTTAGGGTAAATGTTTTTGGGTGAATGTGCCAAAAATGTCACATCACAACAAAAACATCAACACAGATAAAAAAAATAAAAAATCTCTCTCTCCCTATACACACATTATTTAAATTTTATATAATTTCATATAAAATCACATTTGTGAAGCAGAATTGTAAATCTGATAAAAAAAAAAAAATGGATTCATATATTACTATAGCAATCAGAATGAATTTTTTCTGCATTAAGGAGAATGGGAAGGGGGTATGTCAAAGAATACACCACATTTAATTTCGTTTTGAAGTGAAATGTGACCTGAACATTTCCAAAAGCAGTCCTCTATTTACAGAGATAATATGACAATTTAATAAATTTTCATTTGGTAATATACACATTATTTAAATTTTATATAATTTCATATAAAATCACATTTGTGAAGCAGAATTGTAAATCTGATAAAAAAAAAAAAATGGATTCATATATTACTATAGCAATCAGAATTAGATTTTTCTGCATTAAGGAGAATGGGAAGGGGGTATGTCAAAGAATACACCACATTTAATTTCGTTTTGAAGTGAAATGTGACCTGAACATTTCCAAAAGCAGTCCTCTATTTACAGAGATAATATGACAATTTAATAAATTTTCATTTGGTAATATGAGCCAGAAAAATGTTTGTCCTTTTATCTGACTTTAGGCATTTTTGCTTTAGCTATCCATATAAAACCGATTTTCAGATCAATCAGCATTATAGAAAATCTGGGTATTTATTATCTATTCTGAATATCATCAGAGAGACAGACTAGAACAGAAAAGGCCTAGGGACGATATTGAATTTTTTTTTAAAGAAATCAATGCATTGCACGTGCCCATACACAAATGAACAGCTAAATCCTGGGTAAGGAAGACCACATGCTGTAACAGGGATGATGGGATCAATTACACAAACCAAACCAATCCACTTTGTGCCTCCATGAGAATCGCTTCCCTATAGTTTCTCTTTACATAATCATGAGAGTTGGATCACAGTATGATACACAAGTGAAATTACAGGTATATACTGTATAAGTATGAAAGAGTAGCATATGCGTTTGGAATGACAATCACATATCTCCTACCTGGAACCATCCTGGTACTTCTTATCAAAAGAAGTGCTACGTGAGATGGCAGCTTGTGCATACTGGAACATCTGCTGGCTCGGGGAGGGTCGTTCTGGACCCTGAGTGGGTGAAACACGAGACAGCGGCAGCGCCTGGGGAACATGAGTCATCCTGTGCAAACCAGGCCCAGTACCAAGAGTCTTGTACTCCATGATGGGGACACGATACAGCTCTGAGGCACCTCTGAAAAACAGAGAGAGGAAAATTACCATGGGTTTTTAGACTTGCTACCATGTTTTTTTGGACATGTATTAAAGGAACACCATTGTGTTTAGAAATACTCTACCATTTAAAAGCTTTTGAAAGAAGCCTCTGAAAGAAGCCTGCATTTATTTGATCAAAAATACAGTAAAATCGCTTATATTGTGAAATAATACTACAATTTAAAATAACATTTTCTGTTTTAATATATTTTAAAATTTAATTTCTTCCTGTGATGGCAAAGCTGAATTTTCAGCATCATTACTCGAGCCTTCAGCGTTACATGATCCATCAGAAATCATTCTAATATGCTGATTTGGTGCTTATGAAACATTTTTCATTAGGATCAATGTTACAAAAGTTGTGTTGCTTAATATTTTTGTGGAAACCGTGATACATTTTTTAAAGGAAGTTGAAAAGAACAGTAATAATTTGAAACAAATCTTTTGTAATGTCTTCACTGTTACTTTTGATCAATTTAATGCATCCTTGCTGTATAAAATATTAATAACTGACCCATAACTTTTGAACGGTAGTGTATAACATGCATGTACATTACCACTGTATTACCATTTGATATCATCGCAGTTATTTTTTACGCACATCACTCACAACAGCCCAACATTTTATTTTTGATAACTCAGGTGACTTATTTTGAACATGGTGAACAGTCGTAAAGTGATTTGTGTTTTCAGGTTGAGTCATTTGAACTTTTCTCTACAGGTAAGCAAGAAGCAGAATTTCCTGCTCCGATAAACAGGACGACATTAATACTGTGCTTGGCATAACATGCATCCAGCATTACTGTCATCGTTACCTGATTTCTCAGATACTGCTTTGTGATAGGTGCCTACATGAGCTAACCCAGTGTTTATCTTCACTTAGAACTTGCATTATATCAACAGCACAACATCTAATTATAGAAAAGCCTGCAGGGATTAATCACATCCATACTATAGATTAGCCTGATTTTTGGATAGATCGCTGTTTTTTCCTCAAGTTAATTAGCCTTGAAATGGCTGAGAGGTTGAACTAAGCATTGTGGGGGCAGACCGCTCCTTCCAAAAGAATAAGGATTATCATGGCAGCTGAGTTAACAGGTCAGAGCACCCCCAATGGCGGGATCGCTTCCTTCACACTTCTGAGCTGACTGGATAACTCCCGGCTGTCGACGCTTATATACACACACAGAGGGGTGTAAAGGTCTAAGACCACAGTGAAAAGCATGGAGTTCAAAAACATGTTAAACCTGAAAAGTTTTAAGATTTGGGTTCATTTAGTTTGTGACATTCATTTTGTGATTCCTTTCTCCAGATGAAACCAAATACTAACACATTCTGAAATTCATGTTAATTTTTCTAATTCACATTTTCACTAATAACATAATTTGTATCAAATGAGAAAAATGCAAATAGAAGCATTTTCTCCAGTGGTCTCAGGCTTTTGGACCCCACTGTACATAATTGTGAGCTGTATTTAGAGCCAGGCTATTTCTATGAATCCATTCCAATTTATGAATCTGGATTACTTTTCTAGTCAGTCTAGTCAGCTAGTAAAATACCAAATTTAGTGTCAAGGGAAGATCTTGTAAGTGAAATTGGCAGAATGTATTAAATAATAATCACTGCAGGGATGTTTGGCAAGAGAAAAGACACATAAGCAAATGAGATGACAAATGGTATCAGATAAATGATGCACTGTATTTTGCTGTGGTTATCTGTGGCGTGTGTTATTAGAGAGGGAGAAACCAAAAGAACAAACAGAAAATTAACACAAGTTCGGCCTACGCCAGCAGGATTCATTGTAGGTTAATCACGCGTTTCCGCATTCTAATTCACTCTGTTCCGACCACACGCACAGAACTGCTCCCAAAACAAGAACCTCTGGTGATCTTCTTGAATGGAAAGCTGGAACCGCCGAGAGCTCTCAAGACAGATTCTCACAGCCTCTACAATAAGATACAGTTCTTCAAAAAAGTACTTCAGTGAAGAACACCACACTCTTGGACTCTCACACACAAATTCCTGGAATTGAGAAATGTCTTACAAACAAAGTGTTGTGAATGAAAAAAACACACTATTCATTTCAAGTTCAAGACATCTCTAAAGACTACAGACTTTAAGACAGACCAAGCTAGATTTTTACTGAAATAGGAGTTGTTTTGTTGCTCTGAGTGGTTTTAATGCATTGCTATGCAGTGTCTAAGGTGATACAATTAGTTTTAGTGCATTGGTTTGCACTCAGTAGGGTGTTGCAAGTTTAGAACAAATATTCTTGCTAAATACTTCTAAACTCACTGCTCTGATCTGTAACCAAATACAACCCTGACTTGTCCGGGCATGCTTCAGTTAACTGTAGTTCTCTAGAAACGCTTGCCCAAGATACAGATATATAGAGCAGTTAAGGTCAACCAGAAGTGCAAGCAATCCTCTATAAATTTGTGTTTACAAAAAGCACAGAGTGCTTGATATCACTGACTTTTATGCCTCACAGGGAGGCAATAAATGTCAATCCAGTTATTGACAGTCTTGAGGGTCACTTTAATCTCTGCCTTTAGATGTTCTTGGTAAAGCCCTCGGCTCTTCTGAAATGAGCAAACAGAACATGAGGCACATGTTCAACAGGGTTCTAGGTCACTTTCTATTCCAGGACAGAACCCCCCCCCCAAAAAAATCATGGGGCAGCAAGAGAAAGTGCACTTAACAGTAAGATGGCAACCAGCGATCCGTCCCACAACCCAATAATCTTCTATTCCAAGACCCCCCCCCCCAAAAAAAAAACACGAGCAGACTATGATCATATTATTCACAGATTATGTCAAGAAGATTAATTTTCTCTTCAGAAGGTGAATTCTGGTGACCCATGAGAAATTGGTGTGGCCCATCTGTCCATGAGATACATTTAATAAAGGATAAAGGTTCAATTTTGAGGGTTGTAAATGTGGCCACAACATGATAAAGAAATTACCAGATTAAGGTTCATAACAAGTGCTTCATCTTTGTACGGTTAAAAAACAAAAACAAAAAAAAAACATTTTTTCACATTTTAAGCTTCTGCCAAGATGAAGGACCAACTGTACCTTCTGGGGGTGCCATCCTCATGTGGCTGTATGACCACCACTGTAACAGGTGTGGAGGTCCGCAGATATTCAATTGTCTGCTCGTGAGTTAGAGTCCCAACAGCGACCTTGCAGATCTCCAACAAACGGCAGCCGGGGCGAAGTCCTGCCTGCCAGGCAAACCCGAATGGCTCCACATCGGCTACCACACCCTCAAAGTTGACATGGAATCCTAGCTGGCCCAGGGCATTTCTGCGCAGGGTCATCTCTAGCGCCTCACAACCCCTGGTGACCATCTGCAGGGAAGTTAGAACAGACAAACAAACTTGAACCATCTGAAACTGGGCTTTTTGTCACCTCAGCGACTTTTGAAGATAAAATCTGTGCTGTGATAATGGGCAGAGGGTCCTGCACAGGTAAGCATGCAGATGGGTAAGCAGGTACGCAGAGATATAGATGATTGTTGAAGCCAGGTCTCTCAAGGATGAAATGAACCGATGTCAAAGCAACATGGGAGGACACAACAGACTGGTTGTCTCATGAATAACACATTCCTACAACCCGAACAGACAACCTGGGGCCAGATTGACATTTTCTTCTTATTTTCTTGTTTAGAATATTTTGTATTCCCAAAAAAATATTTATTAAAACTTCTTGAAAATCAACTTTATTTATGAAAAACATAAATCATTTCTTAAACTTAGGATAACCTAGAACTTGTCTTAAATCCCGGAAGGTAAGATGTTACATGAATTTATTATTATTATTAAAAATGTGTTTTATTCTTTTTCAAATTGTTGTAATTAAGCATTAAAACATAACACTAGCTACATATAATATATCATACTATTACTAGGGATGTGCACAAGTTCACACCAAGGATCGATAATGTAAACCATGATTGTGTGACATGATTTTTGTTGAATTTGAATTTAGTAACAATTCTACAAAAACAAGTCAATTGGGGATTTTAATGTAAGCCTATAATTACAACATAATTCAGAAACACGGCCTTTGAGCTGATCAGCGAGTCAAAGAACTGCCATACAAACCAGATAATGCCAAAACCCTTTTCTCAAGAAAAGAAAAAAAAGAGATGAACTGAGTTGAACTGTTTGGAATTTCTTAAGAAATGTCTTAATTTCTTTCTTTAGAGGATTTTCCATTAATCTGCCCCCTGACACCTAAAACAAATGTGTTTTGGATAAAACAGCTTAAACCTTCTGCATGCAACTACTTGATCTGAAAACAAACAGTTTTAAGCAAACCTCAGGTAAGCTGATATTACTCTGACTCCGCAAAGTTGCTAAGAGCCCAAAGGCACCTTTTCTAAGCACCCACAAAAACAACAAAAGCACCTTGAAGAGACTGAGGTGGTTAAAATGAAATATAAGCTTCCTTTTTTTTTTTAATTCGAAAAGATCTGTTGCTCAACAATACAGACATAACTTGGCTTTTACCATACTAAACCATATTACCATATTATATAAAAAATTTTTGCCACCAAACTTTCAATAAAAGGTGTAAAAATAATTGCTTTTAAAAAGGGCATAAACCACAAATAGTCATAATTAAGGAATATGAAAATATGAAAACTCACGTTGTTCATAACCTGCACAAATTTCTTTCTTCTGCATAACACAAAATATATTTTGAAGAACGTTTCAACTGTTTTTTTTTTTTTATCAATGAAAGTCACTGGTTCAGTCGTATAGGTTTGAAACAACATGAGGCTGAGTAAATGATGACTGAATTTAAATTTTTGCTTATTCCAAGAAAAACGTGCTGATGGTCTGCTGCACAAATGCTATGATGATGACAGCAAACCACCCAATGCAATAAACACATTTAAGAGCATGTTTAAGAGTCAAAGGATGGTATTTTACAAGCTGTCAAATCCCACAAAGAGAATGGACCGCACATGCTGACTGGGTCCATCAACCTAAACAGCATGTACACCCATTTAAACCTCCACTGCACTGTAAAAAGTGTAGTGTATGTCTGCAGGTCTAGACCAACTGAGCATGCATGGGATGGCAATAAAGCAAGAAGCGGAACTAATATTGATTTATGAAGGTATGTGTTGATGTATGTATTTATCCCAGAGTGAATAAAGTGAATGTTCTGGCAAGCTTAAGGTAAGCTAAGGTAAAGTAATCTGCTCTAACATGGTCTTTCTACCTTTCTAATGCTAATCCATTGACCCTTGGCCCCTGATTCCAAGAGAAACTTGATCCTGTATACCAACAGTGCTCACTTATTCACAGTAAAAGGCAAGTTTGGTTTCAGCTTCAGCTTAGATAAAACTTGATATTTCATCCTGGATTGGCCACTCATACCTCTAATCGTTGTACGACCTCTCGAACTTCCTCTGGGCATCCGTCCTGCACGGAAAACACCACACAGTCGCTGCGCTCGTAAAACAGCTTTACCCTGCCCACCATTAAGGACGAGCTCCAACCAATCACGTCCTTGCAGTAACAGTTGAAAACCACTTCTCGGGACGCTTCCTCAATGAGCGCCACAAACTCTCGGGAGATGGCCAGTAAACAACCAATATCAGTGGACTGGCAACTGTCCCAAGCAACCACCGGCCACGTGATGGCTCCCGTACTGTACAGATGAGCATTGTTCCTTGGCCGACTGCGCTCCTTCCTTTTGGCGCCTAGGGTGATAAAGCTGAATTTTGCACCCGAGGCTTCCACAGGCGTTGCACTGGTAAAGTTGTCCACAAGGTCTTTAAGGTATTCCTGGCGGGTACGCGTCGCCATGGCACGGAACTTCTCAGACTTGTGGGCCGCGTTTTCACTGTTGATCACCTTGGCCAGCAGGAAGTCCCGGAATACAGCAGACTTTGGGAACATCACCCCCTTGGGTATGGGAGGTCCAAACGCAGGCACGTCTTTGGATCTGGCAACTGCAACACTATTAAGTAAAGAAATACGATGAAATTAGTTTTAGTCACTTTAAATAAATGATGCTCTTTTAACGTTCTACTCATTAAAGAATCCTAAAAAAATGAATCATGGTTTACACAAAGATATTAGGATACTTAGGTGTAATATTAGATATTCCACAAATATATTAGGATTTCTGAAGGATCTTGCGACACTGAGAACGGAAGAAATGGTTGCTAAAATCATAAGACTAAATTACATGTTAAATTATATTAAAATAGAAAACAGTTGTAAATATTGTAAAAAGTTTTTTATTTTTTATTTTGTTTTCCCCCCTAAATAAAAACAGCTCTGGTGAGCAATACAATACAATACAATATAATAATATAATATAAAACGATTAATCGTGATTAATATGTGTAATATATGCGTGTATACTGTGTATATTTATTATTTATATATAAATACAAACACATTTTTTATATAAATATAATATTTTTAAAATATATTTATTTTATATATCCTTTTATCGGGACATTAATCCAATCAACCTATGAATGGCTTACATCTGTCTCCACATATTAAGCTCAACTTTAAATATCTGTAATATGTGCAAAAGGCTGAAGAACATGTCCCCTGTAAGAAGAATACATAGAAAGCTTTTCCGTTTGACTTCAACACTGACATCAATTCAGAAATCTTTCCGCAGTAGTCTCTCATAGATCTGCTCAGAAGAAGAGATGGCCATTTTTACTTTGAGCCAGGTTCCAGCCTCCCTCAGCTCTCTGCAATGTTACGCTGAACAAGCTTAAGAGGTACACACGGAGTAAATAAGACTGGAAATTGAATTCCCTTTGATCTTATCCTTTAATCCTCCCTATCGTTCTGAGAGGTCAAATCTGACTGTCACCAAGCTGTTTGGAAAGCATCTTCGTCTACCTCCGCCCCCCGTCCCAACAGAATGAGTTCTTTCATTTACAAAATTGGATTTATTCAGGACGGATTGGGTATGACTTTGCAAAAAACAGTATTTTGTTTAGCAAAGCCACGTATAAACTAATCCAACATTCTAATTGTAAAACAGAAGCTTTTATTTTAAAGGCTAGGCTAAAAATGGTAAATAACTGACATTTTACCTGTAACACACATGCTCTGTGCAAGGATTGTGGACTTTGATGATGATGAAGACATGTTGAAAGTGAGAGCGTATGTTTTGGGGTGTGAATGGAAAAGCTCCTGGTTCCTGGAAAATGATGGTAACGATGTCATTTCCAATGTGCCTTTTCCTCAGTAACTGGATGGGGAAACACATCATAAGAAGACAGTCATCATAGTGCACATTTTAACAAGAAACTAGTTACAGTTAATGCCATCCAATGAAAAACCCAAAGCAAAAACAAACTTCAAACACACTGTCCAAAAGTGGAAATACATGCATAACAGGATAAAAAATTTTAAAAATAAAATTAAAAATAAAACGTTAAAAATCAATTAATTTTTTCATATAAATGAAAAAAAAAAGTATCAACAGAAACATCCACATATAATTTACTGCATACTGGATAAACAACTGTTTCTATAAGAAAGCGTAAGTAATGTGTAAATTGTTTAGCTGTAGTCTACTGTATATCCCTTGGGCTCATCTCTCTGTCAGCAAAGGAAAGAAAGAGGATCAGAGAGAGGTGTACTTAATTTAAAGCTCAAAGCTGTGGAGATCTTCACCAGCTTATTTGACAAGATTATCCCTATAGGACCATGATCCAATGGACAGAAAACAACAAATCCCGCAAATCAGCCAAATAAAGACCCAAGCAAGGGCTCCTATACTTCTCTTTTTACTCATTCTATAAAAAAAGCTTTCTTTTAAAAGCACAAATCTAAATTTTATCATCTGACTGAGCTCAGTCTAGCCATGGGGATTTCAGGAAGTCATTGATGGAAAGCTGTTACGGTGGTAAATTAATCTGCGGCAGACTCTATTAGGATTGTTCCGCCCATTGAAAAGTACAGCGGATAAGGGAAATAAATCGTTTTAAATTTGTTCCACCAAATAAATAAGAACAGCCTTTCACCATCAGAAAATTATGCATTTCTAATTAATTAGCCGTGATATGTCCTGGTCTTCACTTAACACATAAAATCTGTGCCTTGTCTGGGCATTTTTTATTTTTTTTTTTAAAGATGGGGCATTCAGACAGTTGCCATGACAACATGGCCTGCCCGCTGAAGTGTTTACAATTAGCAGGATGCAGGACAATTGGTCTAGGTTCTGTGAGGTCTGTAAAGATGCACAGATCAAGACCAGCCACTTGAATAGAGAACTGACGAGGGCTGAAAGAGTTTTGTGTAGACAGGCATGAGTAAGTGTTCAGACCTGAATCTCATTCGCGCAGGTGCTTGTTCAAGTGTGCATAAATCAGCAGAAAGGCCAATCTATCTAGGATTATCTGCTTTTTTGTTTGCAATAAAGAAATTATAATCACACCTATCTACACGTTAAATTTCTACCATTAAATCAAAGTGTTGTCATCAGTTACTTACACTACCATTCAAAATATTTTTTTTAGTATTTAACATTTTTACAGCAAAGACAGCAATATTGTAAAACACTATTACAATTTTAAATAACTGTTTATATAGATGCATGTTTTTTCCGGATTCTTTGATGGACAGAAATAGCTTAAGAACTCAAATATATAGAACTCTAAATATCTCCCTTTAAGTTCCATCTAAAAAGGTCATATGGCCTTGGATCATAAAGATGAGTAAATGAAAAGAAGGTATTAACTAGGAAATGTGTCCGACTCACTTGTTGTCTGTTGTTGGGTGTGTAGGGCAGCATTGTAGAGACGTGAAACATCAGTTCAAAGTCTTTATAGGTGGTGTAGAGAGAGTGAGTGCCAGTGGAATCCGCTGCAGAAACGATGCGATTATATCACACATATCAGTATAAAGGCAGTAAATTAAAAAGACACTGATGATGAAATACGAAATTAATCTCTTGCAGTTCAATATTAATTTGCAAATGGCTCATCTGCACACACTAAGAGATTATGAGAAACTGTCCAATGCACCGACCGGGAACAAATATGGTATTAACAAAACCCATTTCAGAAATGAACCTGACAGCTTTTTGGCTTGTCAAAGATTCACAGCAGCGAAAGTGGATCAAACGTTCATACATTTAGAAAATATCATCGTGAGAGCAGCACTTACTTTTGTTGTCCAGCTGTGCCCTGTACTTGTTGAACCCCTTCAGTCGGACTTTCTGACCTAGTAGATCTAGAAACTCTTCCAGTGCAGGACTACCACTCTCATTATTGTACATCTCCTCCTCTGTGCGCTGCCCAGTCTGGCAGTACAGGATGCCCACTTTGTGCTGGTAACTCAGCTACAATTTACAAAGAATAAAAACACAATCAGTTTCAATCATTATAATGATATTTGACAAGTTTTTTGGTGTATTAACCTTCAGTGTGAACCAGTTATTACATCCTTCACAGAGTATAGCAAAGCCCTAATTACACTTATTATACGCCTCTGCGGAATATTGAATTCGCTGCATTCTGTGGTCATTTTATTTTTCCAAAAAATGACCATTATACTGTACAGTATATTTGACTGGTTCCTTGCAACTGATCTTCCACACTGTGGTCATTTCATGTATTGTATCATTCTTTGGTCTTTTCTTTTCACATAATTTAAATTAAATATTATAAATATTTTTATATTATTTCAAGTAACAATATTAAAAATATCAGTACTGTCCCTTACACATTGCATGGCAGGATTACGAAACAGAATCAAGTCTAAAAGAACACAGTAAAAAGTGATATATTTATCCAATCTTTAATGCACATTGTACAGGAAACCTTCAAAAGCACTCTTAAAGTATATTATGGAACGGTGATATACATCGCCTACCACAAGTGGTGATTTAGTCATGTTAAGTGCTATCAATCTACACGAAAGCCTGACACGTAATGACATGCGGACTGGCCTCAGATGCCACTTTTGCATTATGTATGAGACACACATACAAGCCATAAACTAAAGAAAGAAGCGTTGGAACCAGACACAGGCCTTTAAACAGGCAAAAAAAAAGTGCAGAGCCAGACAATTATTTAGACAATTATTAAAAGATAATGAACAGTATGTCAAAAATATAATACTTAACATTCATAATAATAGGAATTTATGAGCAAATGACATACTGAAAAATGCTGGTTTACAACGACACAGGAATTTTAAGAGGTCTATGGCAATTGTCCAAAATCTCCAATTTTTCAAAAAAGGTAAAAGCAGTTTTAGTGCTATTCTTACAATTGCTTTGGCTTTTGTGCCATAAAATGCCACCAACAGTCTTTAGAGGAGAAAAAAAACTCACCATTATCAGAGAGGGTAGAACTGGGAGAGAATATGGAGGGCGAGATGAAGAAATGGACAAAGACTCAAGAAAGCATAAGATGAGCAATGATTTTCTTTTCTTTCATTTTCACCATAAGTGCTGCTGGTCACAGTTGGCAGCGTCTCAGACGGGTCAAGTGGCCGGTATGTGTGGCTAGGTGGTTGCCATGGTGATGTTTCCAGCGGTTTTTGCCAAATAATTTGCCTTGAAAACTAGTTATCTTTTGTCTGAGCGCTGGAAATGCAGACAATAGCTGAATTATCATTTTACAGTTAGGTCCTCAATAAGGTATTCATTGAAACTGATTGATTTGAGATGACAAAATACCACTTGAAATAATTACGAACCTTAATTTTACAACTAGCCTCTTTCAATGCATTCATTGTTCTACAGGGTTACTCTTCAGATTTTCCCCTCTGGCCGTCGTGTGGCTGCAATATCGATCAAGACTTTAACTGCTTCTCAGATTCCATTCAGTCAGTTTACTGACAAAACTGCTCATCTCTCTGTTCTACTCTAGCCCTGAGATGTGCAAGTCTGGGTCTGGCAATAAGTAATTGGATCTTTGTTTTTATAAAAGGCTTCTTTAGTAAAACACTGTCTCATCCTGACACACCTACAATTTGAACCCTCAAACGGAAATGCTGTAAGGCCATCAGGCCATCAGTGGCGCCTTGCCCAGAGGAACCACTTTACAAGCTCAATCTTGCTTAAGTTATCAAATGAACAACAGCATTTAAGGACATCACATCATCAGCAGAAGTTTAAAACATCTGTTTCTGGTTTTATCAGTATGCATTAAAACTAAGCAAATGGGGCGTATGAAGGATATAACTGATGGTTCCTTAAACCCCCACTTGATTATGTCTTAGTAATTACAAGCCTTGCGGACATGTACGGTTCACAACATTGTACTCTGTATGCTATGAATCATCCCAGAGAATGAAGTTTCTTCCCACCTGTCAGTTTGTGTTAGCCAAACTGTCTCTTACTGTCCAAATGGTGGTACGATCATTTTACAGTCTGGCTGTATTGTGGGGAAATGCTTGTTGTATATTTTACCAATTCAAGCACTTACAAAGGGTAGTTTGGGTAGTTAATGTATAAAAGTTCATGGACATGTATTATTTATCATCCAATTTTTTAAATAAATTAACATATCTGTATAAGGGAAACAGTATATCTTATGTCTTGTAACTACAACATTTCTTTTACAAGACTGCAATTCCATTCTAATTTATAAACTGATGAATTCATTTTAAATGGTCATACGGCATAACAAACAAATATATTCAATACAGTCTCTCAGTTAATAAGAGGACATAAAAATGCAAATTATACAATTATAAAATAAGAATAAATCATGTTTAAAACAAATTTAGATTAATTACAGCATGTCACACTACAGGGCGCTGATTAAAATTATCACATACACATCTAATATTTTAGAGATTTATAAAAGGTATAGTTCCAGTCCTGGAACTGTTCCAGTGCAAAAGTACACAATATAATAAAAGATATGATATATTCTGTTATTATTTAAATGCCATACTAGGTCAAAGACTATCGTCTTGCAAAACTAAATAAATACATATATAAATAATTACTTAGTTCTTCATTTTTATTTAATGTATGGTTAGAGTCCTATGAAATCAGTTTTATTTTTCACAAAATCAGTTTTTTTCCCGTTTTTTCCATTTAAATTTTTCTGGATTCCGTTTTTTCTCGTTTTAATTTTTCTAGACTCTGTTTTAATGGTTAAATTAAATGTTATTAATGAAAAAACATGTCTAATTAACAGAAATATTATTACTTTATTTATTTATTTATTTTTTTTTTCAGAAATACTTTGTTGTGTATTTACATTTTTCTGCAAATTCTGGTAAATAATTTATCTGGTAAATATTCCTTTAAAAATAATGTTTTAATAATAATTTTATTAGTAGTAGTACTATCATTACATTAAGTAATATTTCTGTCATGGTTTCTTCAAGTTAAACTGAACTTTTATTTTGACGGGTTGCTGTGAAGACCTTTAAGTATCCATTTGTATATAATGATAGTTTTACTCAAAAGAAATGGTAAAATGCTCATGAATATATGTGTTAATATACTCATATATTGAGGCGGCAGAGACTGCGAGCGTCATGTAGTAAACTAAACCACGAGTCTGTGCCGTTCATTCTCACAGAATATGCAGAATTCCTATTTAAATGGTATTTTTGCAGCTTAATATTCACAGACACTAGTCCATATCGCGTTTTGATTTTAGTGTAGTTTACCTACTTTTGATGTATCCATCCAAAATTTGGCAAATTCTGTGACGTTCTGCGTTATGAAGTAAATTCCATTTTTATGACTGGATTCCGCAATTCCATCCACGTTTTCCGCATCGCGGAAATCATAGGGCCTATATGGTTTATAGTATTTAAACTTAAATCAAGTAATTTGTTTACCATTTCTATGTGTAAAACGGACTGTAGAGCTTTTAGTACAGTACTTACCCCCTGCTGATCCAGCTTCAGCAGTTGTTCTGGGACTTTAGGTGAGCTGGTGGCCAGTCTGAGGCACTGAATATTGACCTCAGGAACTACGTACTCCAGCACCTCTTTAAGAGGGAGTCCACGGGAAGTCCCATGCTTAGCCGTGGAGGGGACGGCATCCTCCAGAATTGAGCCTCTCAAAGTGGTGAGCTGAAGATGGACAGAGTGAAGAGAGAGAAGTTTAGCAAAAAAAGGAAAGAGTTCACAATGTTGGTTGAACTGAGCAAATGTATCTATTAAATGAATACACAGCATTCTCAAATGGTGAACAGATGGATAAACCATTGCAGTTGCCTCTCAAATGGCAAAGCACTCTCTAAGAGTGTCCCTGCAATGATGCTGAATCCAGCGACATGCTCTGCCAATCTTTCTGACGAATAATTGAGTTCAACTAACTGTGGCGAATGCTGAAGTAACGCTTTGGCTTTTAGCAAGAGGTCCATTGCACGCTCAACCGCCAGTTCAGCAAACTATCCAGTCGCCCTTAGGAAAACCCCTGGCAGGCCACATATGAAAGATCTCTTGCCATTTTGAAAGCCGCACTGGTTGGGACTTTTATAGCGTCAGTGGTGAGAATCATGTAGTACAGTAAGGTAATTTATATCACCATACATGGAAAAATCAATAGTACGCCACAGACATCATCCATCTTGAGCTGATTTTCAAAACAATCAATGCTGTTATTGAGGCAGCTCTGATTTGTATTCAGAAGGAATGATATAAAAGCTTTGGGAAATGCACTTAATGGAAAGATGGAAATCAATTATAAATGAATGAGATGTCCACTCATTGCCTGATAAGAACAGTGTATATATAAACAGTATATGGCACACAAAGGCAATGAGTATATGTAATTAAAAGTTATTCCCCTAAACGTGACTGGCTCAAAGACCAATGGATCTAAAAAAAAAATTGTTAAATGATGTGCGTTAAACAGTGTGTTTTACAGACGCAGTTCTACCTCGCTGGTCCTGAAGATGACCCTATAATTATACTGTGGTCCCTCCTTCCCCTCCTCCAGTTTCTCTCTCCGAAGGCTAACTGCCACTGGGCCCAAGTTCTCATCAACACCAAAGTAGTTCTGGTGTTCTTTAAAGAAAAGAGAATAAGAAGAGATCAACATTATACAGGGAGAGATACACTCAGAGATACATATCCATCACTATAGTACACTTTTGTGTAGACCAATCAAATTAACATCTAGACTGTAAAACATACCTTTATTGAAGAAGAATTTGTGATAGTAGTATGCACCCATGTCAATGTGCTCAATGATGTAGCGTTTGATGCAATCCCGTGGAACAGCGTAGTTTTCACGAGAGGCGTAATTCTCACGGGACATTTCCAAGACGGAAACCCCCGCATTGGTGCAGTGTGAGCTTAAAGTAGACTCAATGGTATAATTGTCACCTACATTGTTGTGGGGTCCACTGTTTGGTTTGGTGACACTCAGTTTCCTTTCACCTTCACCACCTATCTCGTTACGAAAGTACGGGCAGCTCAGCACCAAACCATTGCTCTTCCCATCCCCTTCATCAGGATCTGTACAAGCTTTTTGACCTAGCTCCTCACAGCTGTCCAAAGGGGATTCGCAAACAGACAGGGGGTCAGGACTGTCCATTCCCCCACCCATTTGGTGTTGGGATGCTGCAGAAGCCCCCGTGGTAATATTCTTCTGACGTGCCAAGTTGGCACGATTGGTAACAGCCTCGCTAATATTGAAAAGCACACTCTGTACGTCATAGTGGGCAAAACATCTCTGGAAACTCAATGGGCGACCATGTCTACTACAATCGTCATGGTCACTTAGTTGCCTCTGCTCGCTTTTCATGGTTTTCAGCCTGCGGAAAATGGATGTCTCACCCTTTTCAGATTTCTGTCGCTGTAGGAAAGACTTCTCCCTTTCCCGGCTGTAGAAGAGCGAACTGTCCACATAGTCTGAGTAGTTCGGAATGCAGAGAATGTCCCCCCGTGCAATCTGCGCAGCAGTCTGAAGACTTGGAGAAATGGCAGCCTCATACCGGCGAAACTCTGGAAAGCCATGCGGAGGTGGTGCACTTGGTTGCTCCGAGAGTTCTGGCTGGAAAACCTTCAAATTGCCAAAAAAACCTTCATCGGGCAAACCCTGGCGATTGATGGAGGACGTGCTTCCGTACTCTCGGTGTAAAGTGGCACCTGTATTGGGGTTAATTGCCGTCTGATCCACGTCCTCTGCCCCTATATCGCTGATGGTGACGTCACTGTTGCTCCTTTTCTGGAGAGCGTGGTGAACTTTACCAGGAGAGTGGTTTAGAAGTTCACCAAGTCCATATTTTGCCTCCAGAAAGCTGGGGTTGGGAGGAGAACCTGGGCTTTGTTTGACCACATCTTCTGGCAACTGACTGGGTTGTCCATTCTGGAAGGTCGTCATTAGGCTTTCATATCTGGACAGTGGACCGTGGCCATCCTTCTTTTGTGGCCAATCGGACACTCTTGCACGTACGCCCATCTTGGGCACTGCTGGTGTTCCCTGTGTGTTTGCACCAGGAGGTCCCATATTACCATTCAAGGCTTGAAGCTTTTTGGCAAATAGATCATCGGTCTGCATTTCTGAGGTGAGGTGCTTCTCGAGCTTCTAAGACCTCGTCTGCTGTGCCTCTGGCTCCTAAAGATAGGGACATTCATACCTGACGTGAAATTGTCCAGACCTGAAATTCCAACTCCAGCATTTTACGGAATGGCGAAGGAGCTTGACGGCGCTGGGAGAAGTCTGTGAAAGATGACTGACCCACGTCAGGGCATTCAGACCTATGGGTCTGTAATCCATAGGAGGAGAATGGCTCTCTTTATCTCTGTTTCACTGTCAAGGACAACTGCTCACTCCACGGGAGGGCAAGCAGGAGATGCGGTCATTTCACAGGCATGTAGGCTTAACAAAGCCAGGTGGGATCTCTCTGATGCTCTGGAAGGAAACGAGAAAGAGAGAGAGATCATTAGAGAATCCATTTGGGAGGGAGAGACACCAATGTGACCTTGAAAGAACACAAAGCACTCAAAATCCTCAGCTGAACAAAGCATCAGCAAAAAGACCAATTAATTTAATAAGGGATTGAATGTCTATTCAGAAAGCACATTTCTTTTTCACCTGAATGCATGCCATTTCTGGATCATCTATATAACAAATGGACCACTTTTTTGACCTTTGTGCACAGACTAATTAGAGATAAAAATCTAAATGAAAAAGCATTAGTGAGCTAGGCACTCTACTACCTCTGATACATAGCAGAACAGATCCAGACCACTTTCCCTACCCGAAATGTTTTAACGGAAGTTTTAACCCGAAATGATATTCAATGTGGTTATTTCAAGAGATATTAACAAAACTTTGAAAAAATAATGCAATTTTTGTTTCATTTACATAATTTGCATTTGAAAGTACTTGACAGATGGCAATCTTTTTATGTCCTTTTTCACAAATAGCAAACAAAACACAAGCTGGAGTATTTAATCAGAATTCAGAATGAAAATGACAAATGATTAAAATGATTTACCAATATGTTAACCTCTCCACCTTAAATTGTTTTCCAAATTCACCACAATTTTAAAATCAAAATTCTTCCACTGAGTTCAGTGAAAAAAATGCTAAATAAAATTAATAAAACGCAATTAACTATAAAATCATTCATTATTAAAAATGCTAAATAAACAGGCATATGAATCTTCAAAAGGGAGGAGAAAACACAATCTTTTTTTTTACTTTAAAGGTCGCACATCAAATCATAAATGAAATTAAACTTTGTTACTTAAATCTATTCCAATTACACTTGGCTTAACAAGTTCACAGTAATTTCAATATTTGATATTTGACAGCATCTGACAGGGTGTTGATATTTAATATTTAATTTAAGAACATTTGTTTTGATTTTGGTATTGTTTTGGGTCACCACTTGATATTCAATGTAAAATCTGGGTCCTGCACCAAAAAAACAGTTGAGAATTACTGGTTTAGTGCAATGAACCCAGAGACTGCCTTTCAGTGAAAGAGCTTTCCAATATCATATCCAAAAATAAAGTACTAGTGAGAACGGAAGAGAGTATAAAATTACAGTACTGACAGACGCCGCCACGGGGTACACACTGTGAAATTCAGCAACCTAAAAATAATCCTTCGAAAGGAAAGCTGATTAAACTGGCATTTATTAATAATGTGTTTTGGACGCGCAGTTTTGTCTGTCTGTTACAAACACACTGACCCCAATACCTTTAACCCTCCCTCGGAAATAAACACATCTTTGTGTCAGCATCAACACCAGCTGTGTACCACGAAGTTTTGCCTTTTCAAACTGCAATATCCGTCTCTAGACTCTAGACTCTGGAAATTCACTGGATTCAGAGCTGTGATTTAATGTTAACATGGAAACAAAATTGACCTTACTTACTTTATACATTTGTCTTATTGTACACAATTCATGGGAGCATATTATTCCAAGAAAATCTTTAATCACAACATAAAAACTCCTCTAAAACGACATTCCATTTCAGCTGACGTCTAGATAGAGGGGAAATCTCTGTTAAATATTTATCAAAAGACATGGCACTGACATTTGGACAAAGCGACACGTTCATCCCCAGAGGAGATGCAGAGTATTACTGCTTTTAAAACATGGGTGCATCAAAAATTGAAAATGCAGAAGTTTCATGATCGTAAACGTTCCCAGAAGCACTGAACATTCGGTTAATCTGAACATGGCATGAACAGAAAGGGCCAGTCAGGCTAAACTTAGCATCAGGCATAAGAAAAAGATAAATAATATGTGCACAAATGACAAGCTGTTTCATTATTAAAGAATGCTGTTAAATTTTAAAGGAGGAAAAAGCAACATGTAAGGAGGCTCTCTTTCATGAAAGAACACAAAGCTTTGATATCCTGGCAAGCGATAGGGTGAGTGTCACGAAATCTCAGAAAAACCAGCAAAAATGGTCTAGAATTCTATTTCAAATGAAAAGCAAATAAATTATATATTATATTTTGCATCTATTTTAAACGCATAAAAATATTTTAGTAACATTTAGGAGAACATGATTTTTTACACATTATTATCATTATTATTATTATTATTATTTACACACATGACATTATTTTGACAATTATGCACATGCCATCAATTCTCATTATCATAGTGCAAAAAAAAACTACCATTATCATACTGTAGTGTAAAACACATTATTTTTGTTGTAAAGTAAAATACAACTTTAAAAAAACATATAAATGGTACAATTTGTTGTATGGGATTTATTATTATTACTACTATTATTATTAATTACATTACGGTAATTACCTTTTTTCCCACATTACAGTATTGAGAACCTGGGAGGAAAACATGCTTAATTGTCAAGAAAATTCAATGGTTAAATGTTAAATGGTCCTAAAAGAGGCTTAATTTTCACTATGCAAAACACAAACTTATTTTAAATTAAATTCGGGAAGTTTCTTCCAGAGGTTCACAAGAAAAACAATCATGTGAAAGTTCTAATCTAATCTAATATCCACACTTCATAGCTACATTCAGTCTAAACTCATGTCTTAATAACTGAAAGAACATCAAATGTAACTCACATGAATTATTCACGTCTTAATGTGAATCCTTTAAAAATTCATATGTCAGAAGGTGGTCCGTTGTTCTCCAAGACATACAACATTACTGTGATTCCTATGATACAACAAATATCTGTTTTGGGACTCGTTTACTTCAAAATAAATTGAAAAATGTGTTATGATAATGTGTACACTGTCTTTAGAGGCATAAGCGCATTAGTTTCTCAATAAATCAGCCTTATCCAAAACAAGAGAAGAAAGAGAAACAGAGCATCAAGCACTAGCAAAGGCTTGAGAGGACAACAAATTGCACATCTGAAAGGCTCCCTCCCACCATCTCCCGCTGGGCTTCAGAGCCAGGCAAATGGCCAATCCTGTCCCCTCCAACGCCCTCCGTCCAGCTGCAGTTCCTGTACAGGTCATTGATTACCATTATGAGCCGGGCCCCTGCTTTCAAACGCTTGCTCACATGCACCGTGCTGCCCAAACAACAGAGCTCATCATCGCTATCATCGCCCACCGCAAAGACACAATGACCCAATCTATTTAGACAGCTGGATCTATAGCGGGGACTGTGACCACACTGGGCCGTCTATCATTTCCAACAGCCACAGAAGTTAAAAGGAGTCCCTGTCTGCCCAGGGTTTGATAGGGCAGGAGATATGAGGGAATATTTGAACTAAAGGGTGTTTTCTCTTGTTAGAAATATCCACTTCCTGACAGGCATGACTCAAAGGAGGTTTTTCCACAATCAGAATAAGCAGCTTACATGGACACTCTTGTCTGATGTTAGGTAATAAATCCATAACATTTGGTTAATCTGATGTTACTTAAATTTAAACGACGTCACACTTTACTGGATGACAGACGGGAACAGTGGTCTTTTTTGAGACTTTGAAATGTGGTATATGAAACAGATCAAAACAATGCTGGAAAGGAGGTCAACGCACTTATAGAGTGTCCCCATCTGTCCAACCCACATACAGAAAGGTCCAAAGTTCCACACTGAAAATCTGGAAATCTAAATCGAATTTAAATCTCCAAATAAACAAAGTTTGAGGGTTTTAGATGAAGAAACACAAAGAAATATTTGAGATTCTGCACTACTAATCAAAAACTAAATCTGTAAAATGGACCAGAAGTTGCAAAAGAAGCTATTTGGATATCAAATTATGCTAAATAACATAAACATTAAGTTTTGCACACATTTTGGAGATTGAGCACTGTCATTAAAGCAAATGAGGCAAATGCAAAATAATCAGTAAAATGCATTAAAAAAACCTTCAAATGAACTTTTTACGGAAATGTCATTGTTATTTATGTAAATTGTATTTACATCTCACAATTCTGACTTTTTCTTCTTGGTTTTTTGAAGGACCAAAAAAACAAACAAAACAAAGGTAATTGCAACCTTTTATCTTGCAAATCTGACTTTTTTTATATTTCTATATTTTTTTGGGGGAAAAAATAAAATTAATAAAATAGACTTACTTTAAATCTCTTTGGTCCCCACTGTGTGTTATATTTCACAGATTGAAACTGAAAAACTGCAGGAAACTGAGACTTTCCTAAGCCCAAATCAATGCTACAAGGTTACACCTAATGGAGTATTGTTTCCTGTCCACATTGCTCCTGGGATTTATTGGGGAAAAAAAGTATGACTTTGACAGAAGGATTGGGTAAATTGAGCCCTGCAGTTTCGGCAGGGTAACTGGGGTGAGCAGACACCTAGTAGAACCAGAAAGTTTTGACATCAGCCTCAGTGAACACCCTACCATGGGCACACCCTGTCAGATGCTGTCAAAGCTTTCCAGGCTCTTTCACTGCAGCCCTGAGCTCACCTACATTTCTCATTCCTGAGACGCTGCTGGGAGGTCTTGTGTTCTCATTTCCCTTTCCTTGTTAGGAGTAAGGACGGAGTCTCTTTGGTGCTCATGCATTCCAGTGCTAGAGGCACTATAACAAGAGCCAGGAGTTGATGTGCCCTAATGCCTCACATGCCACAAACACTTCTGAATTTATTCTAAGCATCGGCATGTAGGAAACCTACATTACTGTTTCACATGGATATTTCAGCACAGAGTTCATTAGCACCGTCTAAAATCCATAAGACATTTATGGATATCTGGATAAAAGTGTTTGACTTGCAAATGTTCTTTTAAAAAAAAAGAATAATTAACTAATTACTTTGATAGAAAACGTAATATATAAATGTAAATTTACACCTTGGCATAGAAAATATCCATCCAGCCATAGAATAATAAGAATAAAATGCAATAAATTAAAATACAAAATAAAACACTATTATGTTTTTATTGTAATAAAAACATAATAACTAAAAATCTAAAAAGAAATAATCAAACTTCAATCACTTCACTGTATTTTTATTATAAATAAAAAAAAAATAAAATAAATAAATGCATAAAATAAAAATGGCTCATTCTTTTGCGGTAGGGCCTGACGTGGCAAACAAAGATGGCTAGATAGACAATATCTATCTAGAACAGGGCTGCCCAAACTCAGTCCTGGAGGGCCGGTGTCCTGCAGAGTTTAGCTCCAACTTGCCTCAACACACCTGCTGGGATGTTTCTAGTATGCCTAGTAAGACCTTGATTAGCTGCTTCAGGTGTGTTTAATTAGGGTTGGAGCTAAACTCTGCAGGACATCGGCCCTCCAGGACCGAGTTTGGGCACCCCTTATCTCGAACATCTATAAATCTATATATCTACATCTACAAATAAAATAAATTATTTATTTTAAATTATGAATAAAAGTTAAAAAATAAACATCTTAAGTTGGTCAGCACTTGGTTGATTTATCTTCCACTTTATTTTCAAACTTCAGATCAAAATGTCACCTCTACAATGACAAAACTGAAGGCTAACTCCACTGCAAAATATATGTGAGGATGTGAATGCTGAGAAAGAGAGGAAAAGGAACAGACCCAATGAGAAATAGGCTAGGAACAATAAACAAACAAAAGGCAGGCCTCACATCCTCACAGGCAGTGTGGGCACGAGTTGAAAGGTTGGACCCCAGGGGGTGCACTGAGGGGGCTTTCTGAAGGGAATACAGCAACTGACCTTTACCATTTGGGTTAATATAATTTCCAGGTGTTTACCAAACAAACACGGCCCTCCAACAGTGAGCAAACAGAAAGGGAACGGCCCGTGAGAAAGGGCTGTGGTTTAGAACTGGGCTAGTGTTCTGGCTTAAACGCAATTACCCACATTTCCATGATTTGCAGTATGATACAGCCCAGATATGACTACTTCCTAAGTATTCTGCAAAGCGATATGACCTCTAGTTGGCAAGTTTTACGCAGGAATGCAGGCTTGTGTGCCAGAACATGTCAAGATCTTGTCATTTTCATTGCCAGAACTTTAACAAGAAGGAAGACCCATAATTTCATGCTAAAAGCTTACAGCTTGACTGCTTCTACCCTTCCTAATACGGGAAAAAAGGCCCTTCATAAGTCAAAGTGCGAGAAAACACTTTTTCCACTCGCTTTCATGACTTTGACTGACCTTGATAACGTGTATCAGCTGTTAAAATGAGTCAGACAGGCGCAAACGCAGACAGCCAGTCAGCATCTGCTACACTAGACACGACTGTCTGTGATGGAGTTTATGGCATCCGGCCCAATGAGAGATAAAGTCCTGTTAATGACACAAGCGAACACAGTATTTCATGTACTCATTGTCGATCTTATCAATAACATCTGGAATCGCCCTTGTTTAGACAGATTTTCCCTCATTCTCAGCTGCGACTGAAGTGGAGGAGACAGGCATGCATTATCATTGAGATATTTTGCCTCACAGCCAGTTGGATTTAAACATGAGGGACACCCACCTCCTCCTCCAAATCCCATTTTTCCTCAATCACTCTAGGCCTGAAACATACTTTAGCTTCTAGCTAAATGTGTCAGTAATTCATAACGCAAACCAGCACACTTTCTCAGCAATGCCACCGGGGCGTTTTAACGTAAACGTTTTTCTTACAGCAACAGTTTGAAGACAATCTTGCTGAGCAAGTTAAAGTTTATTTAACTGCTGGCATATTTAAAGCTAGCTACCCTAATAATAACAACATGCATTGCAGCTACATTTTAGGGCAAGGCTATCACCCCCTTGACTTCTGAGGTTTGTTACCGCCAACAGGCCTTAAAGTCACCATGAAATCAAAAATCTATTTTTAAAAAAAAAATATTTATCAGTGCACTAGGGATGCGCTGATCCAATACTCATATCGGGTATTGGCTCCGATACTGCCATTCTTTGTCGGATCGGGTATCGGTCAAAGGATTTCTGCATGATTTTAAGCTCAAATTTAAGACTTTTTAAGACCTTTTTAAGACCTGCACAAATAAAATTAATACCATATGAGCGGGGTCTCCAAGACCATCCAGTGTTCCCATTATTATACTTGACTTGTAAATAAATGTCTATGATTTTTCATAAAAGGACTTTCTCTTGAGTTTATTGTTGTTTCATGTTACCTTTACCTTTGTCTGTTACAACAAAACATGGGAGTAGAAAAGACTACAAATTTTTTACATGCACAGTAACTGAAATTTAAATCTGTTAAAAGAAAAGGCTCAATAAACATATATAATACACTACGCATCAATATATCTTCCCTGTGAATAATGTTAAAGGGGTCATATGATGCTTTTTTAAAGATCATTATTTTGTGTATTTGGTGTAACAGAATATGTTGACATGCTTTAATTTTCTAAAAACACATTATTTTTCAAATACTGCACATTATTGTAGGTCCTCTATGCCCCGCCTCTCTCAAACGAAAGGAAAACTTGAAATCGCATCATATGACCCCTTTAAATAAAATAAATAAATGTTTTTTTCACTAAAAGGTTGGATTTATAAAATTATTGTGCACTGATTTTTCTATTATAACTTTTGCAGCTGAATTATCCTTAGGTTATAATATATTTTTGTCATAGATTATGAATATGCATATATTGTTTATTTTTGTTTTTATTTTATTTTAGGTAGTCTGTATTTAGTAGATTGCAAAAGAGTGATCATCAGTTCCACACACAGAGATAAAGAAATTATACATTTATTTAAAAAAAACTGCACTGGTATCAGATCGGTATTTGTATCAACCAATACTGAAGCCCAGGTATCAGTATCGGAGCCGAAAAAGGTGGATCGAAGCATCCCTACCGTGCACATCATCATTTTTTTTCATGTGCCCCTTGGTAGTTTTTAATAAAAAAAAGATTTACTCCCCCTCCCCAGGACAACAACATCTCACATTAGACCGCAGCAATTCTCAACAACAAGCCAGAGATTCAATCAGTTTTCGATGGATAAATCCCGCCCTCCAATTTTCTCGTCCAAAAAGCTTCACTTGGATATGTTACAGTAGGGAAGAAAAGACGCAATTTCCACTTTAAGCTGTCTTGAAGTGGTGGTCAACTATACTTAATAAATTAAAGTGTGTTGAGCACTAGTGGCAGCAAATGGAACTGCGACCTGTTTGGAACCAGTACTGGTGATGAAAATACATATGCCACCTTTAATTACAGGAAATTAGACACAAATTAGTAAATTAACACCTAAAATTACTGGAATAATACAAACACTAAATTTATGCTATATTTAATCAAATTCCAGTTAAATTTTTTTAAATACCATCCAAACCCTGCTGGTATTTTCGGAAACTGACACAAAGGTAAGCTAACAGTTATGTTAATCAGCCATGTGGACACGGCTAACAATGCCAATAATCTAAAAAAAATAGCAAAATATCGGCCTGTAACATTATGTACACAGGGCCGCCCACATACAATGCACTGCCCAAGCATTTACACACTTGCGTAGTAAGTATGCTTCTGGCACACACATTCCCTGTTTTACAAGGAACCCAACTATTTTGGCTAATGAGCTGTGTTAAGGATAAGTTATCCTAATTTTAACCCATTTAATGTCTTCCATATGACACATCGACCACAAACGACACCAATCTTATGCGTAATGGAACCTTGTACGGGGGCATCTTAAACAAGGCCATGAGGTAAATTAACCTCCAAACCTTCAGTCCTTTAAACACCAATAGTCTTGGCCTAGGCCCAAAAGGGCTTATTTGAACAATGCTCATCAGCTAGCAGCTGAAAAAGTAGAGTTAAGAGTTTATGTAAGCCTTTTGTAAGGACACAAATCCTTCTTTTCACACATCAATGAGGGTTTAGGAACGGCATTAAGGGCGATTCGGCCTAGTGCCTCGTTTAATTAAAATCTGAATAAAGCAAAAGCTCGTTCGGATCGTGTACAGCTGCAGGGCGAATGACAAACATGCTGAAAGTTTGACACGAGTTTCGATTTCTGCGGTTCACCTGCTGACAACACTAAAGGGTAAAAACACATTCACAGGACAGGACCAGACACAAACACAAACAAAAATGCGAGGACTGGTTGTTTCGCACATGCACAGCAAGTTTCGACAGCAATCGATGGCACAACTCCAAATCTGTCTCGGCTTCTTTAAGGTCAGTGGGAGCAAACAGGCCGAGGCTCTTTCACAAACCTGACTACATGGTTGAAACACACTGCCTCCTTGTTTCTCTCATTCAAATCCTTCCTCTATGGGTTTGGACAGCAGCGGGCATCTTTGTGGAAGCAGCACTGCATTGTCCCCCCGAGCTGAACTAATTTCTTCTCGCGCTCGAGCGGTAACCTTCATTCACCGGGAGTTTCTGACAACATGCTGCACTTGAAAGAGAGGCTGAAAGGGCCTGTGAGAAAACCGAAGCAGCAGGTAGCTTTGGGTGTTGGAGAATTCTGCCTGTCTGAATTGAAGCTGGTCATTCCAGACAGCATGTGGTCCACACCGCGGAGCTCCAGTCGAGAGTGGGAGAGCTTTTTGAGTTTAACAAGCACCATCTGGCATTCTGAGCTCCTCACAGCAGCCGAAAAGACACACACACACACACACCCCAACACCCTGCTACACCATCCCCGCCAAATACCTTAACCAGCACACACACACACTCACTGCTGAATAAAAGACCTGGACTCCTCAGATTTGGTAAAAATATGACCTTTAACCAGCATCCCTTAGAACTGTGCTTCTCAACTGGTTTTACAGAGCCAGATTTTACACTGCAAATCAAGTGACAACAAAAATGTCCTTAAAAACACCCACTGAAATGTAATTTATTCATTATAATATTTTACAGTAATAATTACCAATACAACCTGGCTAACTTCTATTAAGTGAAAGATTAATTTTCACCAGCCCAGACTAAAGCATTTACACAACATTTTGAATTATTGTTTTAGTCTTAGCCTGACACCAATCAAAGTTTTAAAGGGCATACATGTGTATTTAGCAATATTATGAAAAATGTGTGCTTATTTTTCCAAGCATGTGTGTATTTGCACTGGTGCAAATAATTTGAGCCAAAATACAGCAGAATTTGATTGGATGCAAGACCCCTGATGTAAACAGAAAGGATATGTGAACTGTTTTCTACTCAATTTAAATGATCATAGGCCTATGTCTTTGTATTTTAGCTATCATAATGATTATGCAGTTAGTAGCAGTTTTTCCTGTTTGTTTTATTTTTTATTTTTTGAGCGTAGAGGTTTTCCCCCATAATGTCATAAGAACAAATCTGCAACCCACTCATGACCCACCAGATCATAAGAAAACACAGAAACGAATTTAAAGACACTTTTTCTGAAAGGAATTAACATGCAAACTGGCTAACAGCTAAAGTAACCAAAATAAAACACATGCAAAAAATAAAGAATAAGGTCAATGACATACAACAGCTAAAGTTGTTACGTCCATAATAAATGAAAGAGCATGTAATTTCTCTTCAATGCATTAATTTAATATTAATATTTAATAAAATTTAATTAAAGCGTTTTAATTAAACACTTGTTTTAGTGTTACAAGCTGATTGTGCATAGATAAGATCCCTGAAGTTGCAATAGAGGACCTACAATAATGTACAGTATTTGAAAAATAATGGGTTGTTTGAACATTAAAGCATGTCAACATATTCTGTTACACCAAATACACAAAATAATGATCTTTAAAAAAGCATCATATGACCCCTTTAAGCATTTAAGAAGTCGTTAGATTGAAATAAAATAAATAAAAGAACATGATCATATCAAAACTACTAAAAAATATTTTTATGGTATTGGGACAGTTGTATCACCCTGAAATTTTATTTACTTCATGAACAGTATTTTTAATGTGTTTTACATAAATTATCATAAAACAAAATCATAATGGACTAGTTGGTTGATGGACGATTCGTCTGCCATTGTGAGCCATTCCTAACACAAGCACTCCAAAACTGCCCACTACATCTCTACACCATCACTCAATGCTTTCAGTAAAACTAAATACACAATGCAAATGCAGAGAAAGAAAGAAAAATAGTGTCTAAACACCTCTTTCACTGCTGAAGGACATCTATCCCACTGACAGTTAAATGTAATTATACTACAACCATTTCCAGCTTTACAGAGCTCTTCATCTAACCTCAGAAAAGCCTGCGGAGAGCGATTCAGAACATTACAAATGTCAAACACAAACAACAGCAACTCACCAAACAAACCTGCATTCTTCTTCACAGCCGTCATAGATACAAATCAAGCACACATTGGCAGTCATGTCAGGACCGATCAGCTCAATCAGCGGGTTTGGATCGGTTGCCCTCCGCCACATCCTTACCACAGAAAAACAGCTGTAAATCCATCTGTGTCGGCAGAAAAGTCCTCAAGGCCTTGGCTTAAACCGACATTCAGCACCCTGCCAACACCTGGAAACCACACCCAAAGATGTACCTGGCGGAGTGTCATTTCTCGCAAACAGATTTTGCTTTACCTCAACCAATCAATACATTCCCTGTGTAGGCCGCAAGCCTCACTGATATGGAGGACTGATGCTGGTTACTGATTAAAACAAATGTGTGCGGTGAAAACATGGTTAAGATAAGATAGAAGTACTCATATATAGACAGAGAACAATACAAAAAAAGCCAAACCTCATTTCCTCAACCCCCAACATCTCTTCAGAGCCCTTTGCCCCCCGAACAAAAGCCCCTAACGACTGGTGCCGCTGGCTCAGATTAGCATTTCTATAAAAAAAAGGAGGCGGTACCATGAAACTCCAGTTGTCGGACCGACAGATAAAGCCCTTTCCCCCCACTTCTCCCGAGCTCAACCCGCCCCCCAAACCTATTCAGTCCACCTGCATTGATGCAAAAACCCTCAAAGAGGCATAGAGACAGACCACAGCTGAGGGGTTTCTACATGCTTTTTTAGTCCTCAATTCAGTTTTTGGGGTTATAGAGGGGTGAAAGAGAGAGACGTTTTGAGAGTGACAGAGAGAACAGAGGTGGAATAATCCCATGTACGAACCATATGCTGTGGCGCTGTAAACTCAGACTTCCTGTGGCGGCGAGGGCGAGTTGAGGACAACGACAGTAAGACAAGCCCTGACAGAAATACTCACACACACTGATTTAAAGGTGATGTGTGTAATTTTTTTATTTAAAAATCAAAAGTCTAATATTCAAAGACAACTATAAGTACGCGTACTAGGTTGAATTCAGCAAAACTAGGGCTTTGTGGTGATAAAACACTACTGTTTGTTTGAGAATCCTGCCCAGCACAGCAACACTGGCTTAACCAACGGGACGGGTTATTTGTTTCATTAACCAACAGTAGATATTGTGCAAGTAGTGTTGCAAAATGAGGGTTGTTCTCGTGCGTCAAGCAAGTATGGTTGATCTTCTGTTTATGTTCGCTGATCAATGTAAATAAAATCCTAAATGAAATCTGTTCATCATATAAAGCGAAAACGTGGACTAAACGGCTCAATTCAGTTTTACTGAATTGAACTTTTATACTTACATTTTTGAAGCGTCAAAGTGGTAGTTGCATAGACATGCCAATGGAGAAACATAAATCTCTCAGATTTCATAAAACATTTCGGAACAAAAGTCTTACGGGTTCGGAACAACATGACATTTGGAACAAATGACAGAATTTTTGGGTGAACTATCCTTTTCATAAATTCTATAAACTATAAATACAAATAATATTTTAAAATATCACATTCTCACATCTTATGACTGTCCTAGCTTTGGATCTGTTGTCCATAAGCCAAACTTCTAAGTGATAATATTTACTATGCTGCATCTGTTTTCCTCTGTTTACAGGAAATGTGCTATACAAAATTTGATCGATGGACCCATACACACATATTGCAGTGTCAGCTCTGTACACACACACCCCAAAACACAGTAAAACACTGAAAAGCTCAAACTTCCTGTCAGTATGGGCTGTGTGTCATTAAAAATGCATCTAAACAGACAGTAACAATGGGAACGAACCTCTGGGACAGTTGGACTGAAACCCTGAGAACACAGTGCTGGACGGTAATGCAGTGTGATCGAACCACTGCAACAAATACCCAAGATGCCTTGCCTCGCTCTGCCTACAGCTGCGCCAAGTCTCCAGGGGAATATTTACACATCGCTCTGTCAGGCTAACCCAATCTGTTTATACAAGTCTTAATGTAAGGAAAGGACACACAGTCCAAACTTCCTTCTCCCTCTCTTTCTCTCTCTACCATGTCAGCCGAATCAGTGGCTCATTTGAAGCTGCTTCTGTGCACTGTGGTGGTCTCTAGGTCTCCAGGGCCTTGCTGCTTGTTAGGGTCCATGTCTTTCCCTTTCTCTTCCAGGCTGCGCTGTTCTGTCAAGGCTCTTTCTTTCTCCCTAACTCGCCCGTCTTCATTATCCCCGCAGCCTGGCTAATGTGCTCATGGATCACTGCAACCGCCCGTGTACATGCTCCACTGCAAAGTTTCCAACAGACAACCCCAGAGCAAGTTAGACTAAGTGAACTGGAGCTACTGGATATGTGAGTGCATTTCAAAACTTACACTTCGTTCCACTGCTCTAATTTGATTGGACAAGAGCAGTTTTAAGACTCCTAAAGCACTGGAAACTTTCACTGTCCGTTTTACTTCTAATTTGGCAAGTCAATAATTGTCAATAAAAGAAAGAATTCTTGTTTTTAGAGCTACAATCAAGCTCTTGTACTGGATATCCTGTCATCATACTTGCCTTCATCTTGTTCCAAGCCAAAGCTTAGAAGCTTGAATGACTTACTTTCTTGTATTGAACACAAAAGGTGAATTTTTCCACATAATGAAAGTGAATAACAACTTACAAGAAGGTTATGGCTTCAAAAATCAAATGGACTACTTGCATAATATGTCTGTCACTGTCACAGCTTTCATTATATTGAAAAGGCCATGATTTTTATAAAATCACCATTTGAGTCATGCAGAGTGAAAATTACATGAGGATGATTAATAATTTTTGGGTGAACTAATCTTTTAAATAGTGCTGTCACAATTAATTGCATCCAAAATAAAAGTTTTTGTTTCTGTAATATACTGTATGTGTGTGTACGGTGTAAATTTATTATGCATATATAAATACATACACATACAGAATATATTTTCAAAATATTTACATGTATTTACATGGATATATTTATATTTATATAATTTATATTATGTATAAACATATTTAATATAGAAATATAAAATTTTTCTTAAATATATACATGCATGTGTGTGTATTTTTATATACATAATAAATATACACAGTACACACATATATATGTAAACAAAAACTTATTTTGGATGCAATTAATCTCATTAATCGTTTGACAGCACTACTTTTAAATCACTGAAAATCACTAACCTGCTCAAGTTGGTTATGCAGTGGTGAAAAAACAGAGAGAAAAATGGTAGGGAGTTGAAGAGATGGTACCCCCCCCCCACAAGGGTAAAGGTCAGTCAGTACGAGTTAAGTCTTGGAAGTAGCAGCGTGTTTAGTGTGAAAACTCCTCTCACAGCTGCTGTGGGATACAATGGCCACACGCCAGCGTGATGCCAAACGCAACGGCTTCCCGAACATGTTATTAGCTGTTTTCTGAAATGTGCACTTGCACAGTTTGTTGTTGCTAGTTAGGGGTTTGGGGTCTGTTTTACCCCGTTACCTAGCAACCTCTGATCTCATGACTTTTTGATTGACAGCACATTTCCCCCTCGGCTGGGTTACTATGGTGGAGAAAGCAGGTTTGCCATATGTCAAACCAAAGAGAAAAGATAAAAGACAGAGATGGCTAGAGATGGGAGAGAGCGTGTAAAGAGAGCATCACATATTGATGGACTACTTCCTACTATCACTTTCTCTGGGTCTGTTTTTCTGGGCTATCACTTTCTGATGGGGCATGCCAGGATGTGGCACAACCATAAAACATATGGCCACAGTATGTGTATAGATATTACATTTAACATGCAAAAAGGTATGCAAAATAATTTTTATTTCCATAATCTATAGTATTTTAGTGCAAAACAGGATATTTAATGAGAAAAAATCCATAAGGATGATGGTAACACTTTATAATAAGGTTCTATATATTAATATGAATTAATGCACAATGCTTTTATAGCATTTATTAATCTAGGCTAATTTTAATCTCATCATACACAGTCAACAAGATTTTCTTAAAGAGAAATTGATCATTTTATTTAGCAAGGATATATTAAATCTTGGTTTCTGCCCAAAATATTAAACAGCAGTGTTTTCAATGTTTATAATAATTAATGTTTCTAATTAAGTTTCTTAGTTCCATAAATTACATTATTTTACTGTATTTTTGATCAAATAAATGCAAACATAAATTACCAATGGACAACAGTGTATTTATGAATTAACCAAGTGTTAGTTCATGTCACCTAATGCATTGACCGGTTAACAAATTGAACCTTATTGCAAGGTTTTACCGAATAAATTATATTAGGACTGTAAAAACTGGGTGTTCCATATCAACAGTCGAGCAAGACTTAAATGAAAGTTTACAATCGATCAGATAACACATTTTCCTAGTGGGGAAAAACTTGCACAGATCAACTGTGCACAATGAGACCAGCAACATGAATTAATAAAATAAATAATGCCAGTCTTTTCATGTTGATTTTAAATGTCTTGCCAAGCTACAGTTTTCCTGACTCGCACACACTTCTGATCCTCAATGACAGTCAACGGATGGACCTTTTACTTGACCTGCACTTGACAAGAGTTTCAACACAAACACTCAGACTCTCTCTATATCTCTCTGAGGTGTGTTTGTGTGTGTTTTCATGTATTGTGAGGTATTAAATGTGTTGATAGGAGCCCAAAGGCCTTCTGGATCTGCAGCAGACAGGATAAAACTCATTCACCCTGAGGAGAAACACAGCTGAGGTGCTTGCGTGTTTATGTCTGTTTATATAGTGTGAACTGCATACATCCGTATACGTGTTTAAAATGAAAACCGCGTGGGAAGGCGATTCTCTTTTTCTCTCTTGTACACAGATAATGAGAATGAGAAATGTGTGAATAGCTGCTTTTATTAAAAAGGAGAAGTTTATAGCTGCCTGTGGCCTCATAAAGCCCCAGTGATGAAGCGCAGGAGGGAGAGGCTGTGAATTATTCTCATTCCTTCTCTCTCTCTCGCACACTCTAATGGGCCTTTGTGTCTTTATCTTTGCTGTCAAGTTTATTAGAAAGCACTGTTTAAATTTAGTTTGGAATTGTACCATTCTGTATCAGGTAACACGTTTAAAGTCTTTGTAGGGTAAGAAATCGCCCTCCCTCCACACAGACTACGAATAAACAAAGACGACGAAAGATGAAATTTCTGCGCCACTAGTAGCACCAGTCTGAAAAATAATAACCATTTCCACAAAAGGTTTCATATGCAAGCCCCAACACCCAATTTATACTTTTAATTAACAGTTTCACATTGACATCTGTATATACAGTAGATTCTTTTTGATTTTCAAAGATTTATATGTATTGCAGAAGAGGAGCCACTAAACCAGGGTTGTTAATGTAAAAAGTAAAACTAATAAAACTTTTGTTCATTTTTATGAATACATTTTTGTTAACTGAAACAGTTGAAAAACTAGAAATGTTGATGAAAACATTTTAAAAAGTAACAAAAATTTGAAAAGTTCCCTTGGAACTAACTGAACATAATAACTTAAAGTACTAAAATGACTAAAAGTGAAATAAAATTTAAAAAAAAAGAAAACAAAAACAAAAACAAAAAGAAACAGGGATGAACAACATTACTAAATAATTTTAAAAAATTGGAACGTGGTGAAAAAAACCACTAAACCCCATGTTACATTTGAGATGACACTACTCTTAAAAAATTAATGATCTAGATAGCAGAATACATAATGCATTGTATATCATAATAGATCATTTGGAATGCAGCTAATTTTTTGAGAACGTTTCAGGAAATCAATCTACCGATGGCTTGCTTATTGAGGTCTCTGTGCATTAAACTGGCAAAAGCAAGTATTTTATCATCAAAAAATAACAGTTCACCTTTAAAGGAATATTCAGAGTTTATCTATCACCCATTAGCCTGCTGTCGACCACCTCAGGCAATAATTTCAACACGTCCGTCTGTGTTTATAAACACACGAAACATGCGTTTACACTAAGCACGCATTTATTGTAATCGTCGGCATTCCACAAATGTGGCACACAGACGTCAGGTCGCAATAAACCCGGAATATTCCTTCAGCATTCCTCCCTTCCCCCTCATTGAGGAGGAGAGAGATGGGCAACAGCTGCTCCTGCGGTAGAGGTGTGAATTCTTAACGACAGACCCTTTGCCCCAGCACTTTGGGTCATGTCAACAGATCTGAAACACTTGTGCCATTTGTATTGACGTAGACCCATCCGTCGTTTACGGCTTTATCGCCCGGCCCTGTTTACGCTGCTCAGCTATAGGCCAGAAACCTTCTGATACTTGGTTCCCTTCCTGTTGTTCCTCCTAAACGAAGACATAAAAACCTGTCTGTTTTGGCTCCTTGCTGAGTCTGTGTGCAGCTGTTGGGTGCTGCTTTCCACTTGGCTCACTCCTGCTGTGAGACGAGCACTCCGAGAGACACAGAGGGGGATGGAAACAGCTGTTTCTCATTGGCAATCACACGTCAGTCAGACTCAAACACATTCCCTCTTTATTCCGCTGCATTGCCGACGAAGAAATGACGTGTTTGAGAAAAACAGAAAGACTGAATAAAGGAGTCCTGCTATTTTCACTTACATTAGTTCACCCAAAAATTAAAATTCTGTCATTAATTACTCACCCTCATGTCGTTCCAAACCCATAAGACCTCTGCTCATCTTCGGAAAACACATATTAATATATTTTTGATGAAATGCATGCACGCGCTTTTTCCTAAACGTAATCAGCTCTCCGATCTCATAAAAAATATCTTAATTTGTGTTCTGAAGATGAACGTAGGTCTTACGGGTTTGGAACGACATGAAGGCGAGTAATTAATGACAGAATTATCATTTTGGGGTGAACTAACTAACCTACTAACTAACTAAGACCTCCGTTCATCTTCGGAACACAAATTAAGATATTTTTTATGAAATCGGAGAGCTGATTACTGTTTTATGGTACTTTTATGTAATTTTGGAGACCAAGAACACAAAAAAAGTTTTGAGGAACGTCGGGGTCCAAACAACTTTAACCTTCTTTTATGTTCCACAGAAGAAAGTCAGTCATACAGGTTTGAAGTGACATGAAGGTGAGTAAATAATGACAGAATTTTCTTTTTTGAGTGAACTATCCCTTTTAAATGACAAAAAAGGAGCCAAAATGAGAGAGAGAGAGAGAGAGAGAGAGAGAGAGAGAGAGACAAAGACAGAACAGATGAAGAGAGGATGAAAAAGAGAGCCAGACAGAGGAATGGTCCGTTGGGTGTTGTGAAGTATTCCCCCAGCTCTTTTCTTCACATTACAAAGCACACTGACTCTCTGAAATAAAACGGTCCTGCCTTGGCTGCCCAGCTGTGCTTGCCTGTCCCTTTCTCTCTCCCCATCCGTTCCTCACTCCTGGTTCTCCTTGGCGTTCAAGGAAGAAAAACAGCGCGAATAAGGTCTTTCCTTCCACATGGGAACAAAACCTCCAGGCCCAGTGAGTGACGTCTCTGAAGACAACTGACCTCTGACTGTTGAAATCCACAGAGACTGAGTTCTGCTAACGATCTCATGAGCCTCGGTGCATATGAAAGGCAGAACAGGGAAGAAGAGAAGGAGGAGGAGAGGCAGAAACTGAATCTTATTTGAGTGCCTGCATTTTGCCAGCCAATTTGTTCAGGATGTTGTTGCATGTAAACAATAACAAAAACAATAAAGATAGGATTTTTCTGAATCCAATTTTGGACAATTTCAAATGTACTAAATGTGGCTTCGTATATGGTCAGACACTTGCATTAGTAACATACCAGACAAACCTAAAGGGTGACCAACAGTAATGAATTATAAAAAAAATTTATACATAAAACTATAGCACTAAAAAAATAAACAAGTTTATTTTACAAAAAAAAATATTACTATAGCAACCTATGAGTGAATCATGCAGGAAATATGAGTGATGAATATTTTACTATTTATTTTAGAAAAGTCTCTCACATTTGCATGTCACGTTTCCCATTGCAATAAGCCACATAGTCATACAGGTGGTGTTTTTTAGTTATGAGCAGCATGGGAAGACAAAAACTCCAAATGTGAGATGCAACTTTAATTTTTTATTACTGAACTGCACAGTAATAAAAATGAAAATGGAAAATAAATAAAATTCCAAGAAAAAAAAAGTAATATAATATAAAACAAAATCATAGAAATTGATGATTATTACAAAAATATAATATATGTGTAAAATACAAAATAAAATAAATTCCAAGAAATAGGCTTAAAGCAAACTTAAATGAAACCAGCTGGGAATCACTGATAAAGGAATGCCTGGTGCTTGAATAGGATGTATGAAGTCAGGCTGGGGTGAATGCTAAGGTTGTGCGAGTGTGTGCGTGTGTGTTTGAGCATCTATAGGCTCCAGTGAGCTGAAGCAGCACTCTGCTAGCTGAGTCAGGAAAAGGCATTAGACTCAAGTAAACACATTCACACCAAAACACACAACGCATCAGCACCCTGAAGCAAAACGTCTAACCCTGTTATTAATCTAACAATAACCTCATCCTCCTTCCGAGCACAAGAAACAATACGCGCTTCTCTCAAATATCCCTAAAAAGCTCATTAAATACATAAAACAGGCCGAACTGGCTGAACCGCAACGCCTGATTGGCTGCAAGCTCAGCAACTCATTAGAGCCTAAAAGCTGCACATTCATACACATTATAGCTGTGTCGAACTCGTCTCCGCTCAATCTCCATCTCACAACATGATCTGCTACAATAAACCAATTAACCTTGAACCATGCAGGTCACTTACCAGCTAATCAATCCCAAAGATAGGACACACACAGGCAAATACACACTCGTCTGTACACATGTGACACGTCTGGCTCGTAAAAATCTCATCATGCCCGTGAATAAAGATTTTATAGCGATAATTACGTTATTGAAACATAGTCAACTGAACTGATGGAAGTCAATAAGAGCGTGAAGATTGTAGAACAAGCAAAAGGTCGAAGATAACAGCTGCCCTTTCATGCTGAGATTGAGATGAGATTGGTACCGCGATAGGACATAAACAAAAGGGCCTTTCGCACCGCGGGAACCTTTTCAAAGTACCAGAACTAACTGTGGAACTACCCACTTTTTGGCGTTTTCACACCGCCGGAACTGGGTGCGATTTTAGTACCGGACTGCCTTTTTCGAGAACCAAATTAGCTCCTACTCCGGAGCAGGGTCTAACCAGCACAACTGGTACTAATCGTGACGTAAGTAGACATTGATTGACCAAACGCATATGAAAACGCCCTCACCCACCATGATTTAAAACGCTGTATAAACATAATGTAAACATTGTGTCAACTTATTCCGCAAGTATGGAGAACAGCGATAGATGGACGGACGCTGAAGTGCAGGCACTTGTAGCAAATGTAGTACTGCCAGTTGTCGTTGGAGATTCTTAGTCCTCCTTTCCGTTCTTTCAATCGCTTTACGTATACGTCGACTTTCCATGTCCATTATTGTGAAACCCGCGAGACACAACAAAAACACAGCTCCGATCACAGCGTCCTCCTGTTGTTAATGTTGTTCTTTGTTTCTGTTGTTGAACGCCGCGCACAAATGACGACGCTGTTGACCGGCTTACGTCACTTCTTAGTACACACTCTCTGTGCGAATGCAACCCTTTAAATGGTACTGGGAAATAGTTCGCGCAAAATCGTCCCAGTACTTTAGTACTGTACATTTAGTTCTGGAACTAAAGCGGTGCGAAAGGCCCTCATGACACCTGGAAAGGACGCTGAACCAAGATCAGCATTAAAAATCACAACATCTACAGAGGGATTTCTAAAAATACAGCCAGGTTCACCTATGTGTCCATGTTTTTTTTTTAAACTGGAGAGATGTACTATCCTGGATTCTCAATGTATATTGTTGTCAGTAACAGAGAAAAGGCCTCAAATTCCATGAACTTAATCCCACAATTACAGAAGAACATGACCAAATCTGAATGTATTACTTCCTAGAAAGAGAAAATAAAACCGAACATCAGAAAATCTCTTGAAGTCTCGTCTACAGCTTATAAAAATTGTATCATTTGTTTGTAAGCAGACAAATCAACACTTATTAAACATCTGTCATCACTTACACATTTTGAACCACTCAGCCAGAACGATCTGCACAACTGAAACTACTAATCTTGTGCGTTAGATGACATTTAGGTGTCCGAAAATGGATCTGGCGAGGTCTTTGATCACCCACAACCCTTTCCGACAAACACAGAGTTGTTATGTTGATTTTAACGTGAGGAGAGCTGACGGAAGCTGCACCTGCGTCTCAAGGCAACACGCGTTTTCTCCTCATGTTTTTTAATTGCCAACAGCCATTTCCTGCCACCATAATCACACCCATAATTTCCTGCACAAATGTCTCTAAGTTTCCAGGTCATAGGGGCTTCCAGAAAATGATAAATCCTAACATCTTATTTCAGTAGTAAAGGCGGGAAAGGATGGGTGAGATTCAAAAAAAGAGTCCAGAAAACCATTGGAAAAGAAAGGGTCCATAGTGTCACCACTTCAAATTCCTCTAGGCTTCCTATTGAGACATCACTTTCGCTACAGTGGGAAGAAGGAATGCTGGGAGAGACACTAATCCGCTCCTCTTATCTGGCCTTCGGCTCTGGAGGACATCAGGTCAACCATCTAACCCCCACCAAAAAAACACATTGTCTGGGGTCTGGCTTATGGATCTGGGGGACTTACCCAACAGCAAGCACAGGTCATCAGATTGTGAACCATTATGCCTTCTTGAGTTAATCCCTTTTTCTCCATGTTTGTCCCTAAATGTCACTATATATAGATTCACAAGAATAATCTGGCATTGCCTTATGTTAAATGGGTCAATGGTGCACATTAGGGTTGGGCCGATAGACAATGCCATCGTCCATCGCCAATGGCTGATAGACATCACGATGTTGAGCCGGCATCGTGATCCCCCCCCCCCCCCATACCTCCAATCCCAATACATCCCAATACTGTGTTCAGAAAGAAAATGACGTGTATACGGAACCCCTAAAGGGAATAAATACAAGATGGGAGGAAAATATATATTTCAATATTTT